>NC_138768.1:680617859-680787859 GCF_965119305.1 Pelophylax lessonae
ATGTTATTAAAAATAACCTTTCCTTTTCAATCTGCAGCTGCTGTAATTTTCTGAAAATGCAATGCAATACGTCTACCTGGAGCTGTTCTGTACACAGAATGTGTACTGACCACACCCCAGAAACATCATTTCCTGCTTGTGTGATTGGCTTACACATTTTCCTAGAAGTCTGCACTAAGATACAAGTCAGATTTCTGGCATTCCTTACAACAAAAATGTCATTTTTTGTGAGGTACTCCCAATAGGAACACGTCTAAGGGGATGCAGGCCCAGCAGATTTCCTCATTAGAGCCCTGCAGCTACCACAGCTAAAAGATGATTATGAAACCACTCCCATTTGACCCACACAGCACAGAGGCACAGAGGAACAAACAATAATTTCTTCAGAATAACAAAAGGTAGGAATCTACAACAAAGTTTGTTATATTCCTTGCAATGTACAGAGATCAACCAGAGGGGAATTTTTTTCTCAACAAAAGAGTTACGCTTTAAGCGTAAGCCACTTTAAGCCACTAGAAACATAGAAACATAGAATGTGTCGGCAGATAAGAACCATTTGGCCCATCTAGTCTGTACACTATAGTACAGTATGGATTCTGATTGGCTGCTGTGAGTTACTTCACTTACAAATAAGAATAGTTTATGAAATAAACCATTTTAACAGATCTTATGATTGCATTTACTGTAAATATTATTTGACAAATACCCCTTCTACTTTATCTACAGTATTTTGGTTCTGAAACTTGTTTCTGGTGTAGACAAAAAGTGTTAGGGCCCTTTCACACGGGCGCTCCGTATGTCCGCAAATCATCCTATTTTTTTGCGGATGATTTGCGGACATAATGTAAGTCTATGGCATTGCGGATGTCAGCGGAATACCATCTGCTGACATCCGATTTTCTTCCTTTCAGTTCTGTTCCGTTTTTTGGAACGGAACAGAACCCTATTTTTGTTCCGTTCAAAAAACGGAAATGAAGGAAAATCGGATGTCAGCGGTGTCATCCGCTGACATCCGCAATCCCCATAGACTTACATTATGTCCGCATATCATCCGCAAATGGATGGGATGATATGCGTGCACACGGAGCGGATGACAGAAATGTCATCCGCTCCGTGAAAAAAAAAAAAAAGTCCCGCAGCGGAGCTCTCACACGGAGCGGACGTCTGAAAGAGCCCTTATGTGCACCACATACTTGTCTATAGACATAGGTCAGGCAAACAATAAAAAATATTTGGGGCAATTTGTCAAAAGGTCATTCTCATATGAAATTGAACACAAATGATTTTTCTTTAAAGTGGTTGTAAACCTCATACTTTAAAAATGAACAAAGCATATCCTTCTATAGTGTAAATGTGTCTCAATCCTGACCCCTAAGTGTCATTTCTGTCTGCTGCTTCATTGCTCTGCTATCAGCATTATATACTTTCCCTGACACCAAGAGAAAAATGGTTACAGGAAAGGAAGCTTCAGCTGATTGACAGCCTCAGCTGTGTGAAGGAGGGTGTGTCCCTTCTTTCCAATCAGCTGTCAGAGCTCTCCTGACTGAGCTCTGCTGAGTGTAACTTCAGCTCTCTGCCCCATTTTTCTGACAGCTCATACAAGCTTTATAAATTCTGGATTTGAATGGCTGCAGAGAAGAGAAGTCTACAGATAAACAGGTAAAATGTAGGATGGTTTGTTTAATCTCTGTGTATCACCTGATGCCAGTCATTTCACTGGTTATATTTAAGGGTTTTCAACCTTTTTATTATGTTACCAGAATAAAAAAATTCCATACAGGGCATACATGCCCAATTTTATGGTCACTAATCCCGACCACAAACAAGATTTGTTAAATCTGCAAAATTTACCAATAACAATGAAGTATTAGGTCCTACCATAATCCATTCACTATCAAAATAGCTGCGCTGTCATAATAAGTAGTCATTGGTAAATTATGCTGGAAAAACAGATCATAACTGGCAGGTGACTATGTTAAGGGTCATATATCACAGTTCAAAAATGTAGAAAAGTATACTTTTTGTGTACAAAATATTTCCATTGTTCAAGTCTCTTCAGATTCACAAATTTCTTTTATAACTACAGAAAACTAATGAAAATGTGTTATTCAGAAAAAGTATTACTTTGGCCCCTTTCACACAGGGTGGACTCCTCCAGGAATCTTTCCACTGATCCCCACTGGGCAACACAGGTGACTGGTCTGTGTCCGCTACGCTTATGCAGAGCAGACACAGACACAACCTGCTTTCCTCTACGGGTGGCGGGATGTAAATGTCCCTTTACACATGATTGCCATCCGATTCAATCCACCAGCCGGATGGGGAATGGATCCCCATCTGTCTGTTTTTAGCAGATTAAATTGGATGTCGGCAGGTGTAAATGGATGCATGTTCGTTTATATCTTCTGCTCCATAGGGGACACTTGAGGGTCCGATCAGGTCAGGAGGGCCTGATCAGTCAGTGCCTGTGAAGGGGGCATTTGCTGGCTGTTATTTCTTTAGAATAACAATGTTATCTTATTAGATACAATGAAAAATTACTCCCTCTAAAAAGCACAACTTTAATTATATATAAGCACACACCTGTGTAACACTAGTTTATTGCGTGTGTATAAGTATGAGAGAAATGGCTGGACATTACTTAAAGCAATTTTTCATTTTACACTAAACCAAGAAAATGTAATTAAAGAGGAGTTCCGCCTCCCAGGAAAAAAATTAAAAGTCAGCAGCTACAAATACTGTAGCTGCTGACTTTTCAATATTAGAACACTTACCTGTCCATGGTTCCCGCGATGTCGGCACCCGAAGCTGATTTTCATATCGGCTCTTAGGTGCTGCTGCCATTCAGGGTAAGGGAACCCGGCAGTGAAGCCTTTGGGCTTCACAGCTGGTTCCCTACTGCGCATGCGCAAATCGGGCTGTGCTTTCTAATTGGTCCGGCGGCGGAGAAAGGAGGAGGGGGCTGGGCCAATTAGAAAGCAGTGCTGTCTGCCAAAAGTGGGGAAGGGTACCTGTCAAAAACAGGAACCCATTCCCCCCTCCCCCCTGAAAGGTGCCAAATGTGGCACCGGAGGGGAGGAAGGAGCATATAAGCGGAAGTTCCACTTTTGGGTGGAACTCCGTTTTAAATTTAAAAGACAGATAGTTCTGTTGTACACGTCTGCCTTTTTGATCAGTAACTGAAAAATAACAAGTTAAAATATAAACAGAGATCCACCACTTGCACAGCCTATAAAGTTGACAATATTAGGAAGTAGGAAGATCTGTAGGGCAATGTTTAGGTGGGCCCATGCTATATAATTATTGCTGATCTAACAGATTGAATCTAAGGCTGGCCATACATGAGTTGTCTTTATCGTTTAACCAGCGAGTTCAACGGGAAAAAAAATGACTTGATTCCCCCATCTACACATTCAATGTGGATGGGGGAATCCCTCCTGCTGAGCTTTTGTATTCTGACAGCAGGGAGACTTCCCACGTTGTCAGAATCCACTGATCAGCACTGACAGCTTTACCTGACTGTGTCGATCAAGACATACTTTTCTGAGAGGATGGCTGTACACAAGACGATCCTCTGTGTACAAATCAGCCTTCCCAGGAATTGGAAATCTGAACCAGACGAATTTTGATCCATATAAGTAAAATACAATAGGTTTGTCAGGATTAGTGACTATACAGTTGGGTACTAATAATTAGTTGGCCACAAAAGCAGGCAAGTTAAAATATTCAAGGTCTTTTTTATAACTGGAAATTAATACAAGCCCTATAAAATTTTGAGCAGAAACCTCAGACAGATAAAAAATAGGAATACATACTGCAATTATGAAATGTTTCCTTTTTACTTATCAAAGGTTCCCAGATATTTTACAACACAACTACTCACTGTAGTGCATTCTCTGCTTAAAGCATATCCCATTATACATGGAAATAATCATCTCTGAAGGTGTACTGCTATTTTCACTGGTTTATTGAATTACAGTAACTTTACAGGATGGACAAATATAGCACCAATAAAGTCTCTTACAAGGTTTATAGTGTTAGTACATGATAGACATGTCTGCAATGTGTAATATTTAGTAACCACAGAAACTATGATGCACATCCTTTAACTTACACAGCAGGCTTAGGAAAAAACTGTGAGGAATTACAGTTGCCCAAATATATAAGTCAAGCTTTGATCAGAAGAGCCTGATGGGTTTTGTGGTACCAACATAGCTAATCTTCCCTTGTGCAGGCCAACTATTACATGAGAAATAATAAAGCCCCCAATTAAGAGCTAATTACTGCTGACATTCATTCAGGAAAGAAATTAAAGCAATCTTGCATATTACCTTGAAAGTTTGAGCCATAAGAGTCCATTCAGACTATCGTGACTTGTCAGGCGACTTGGTCGCCTGACAAGTTGCGGTCGGTCGGCCGCCATTGAGTAGCACAGGACCCGACTTAGAAAAAGGGTCCTGTACTACTTTGGGGCGACCTGGAGGCGACTTGCATTGACTTCAATTATATGAAGTCCGTGCAAGTCGCGCCGAAGTCGCTCAGCACACAGGTCGCCCCACAAAGTCGTGTCGCGACAGTCTGAATGGGCTGTAACATGATATAGAAATGTTTACACTAATGCAAGTATTTTGAAAACTTCAAAATACTATACAATGTTGAATCAATTCTTAATACCCCCCAAAAAAAGTCCTACCAAAATATATCTGACTGTGATTTTCCAGTAAGGTCATTTTCGTACGGGGTTTATCGGCTCATTTGTCTCATGCATAGTCAGAGCCTGGATATTTGTTCACAAAATAAAAAACTATCTGAAAAGGAAAGAGAATTTGTTGTCCTTAGTAACTATATTCCAACTGCTATTTTACTAATGGCAGTTAGAAAGTGAAAGCAATAATTTAATTGGCTGCTGTGGGTGACACATTTACTTTCAGACATTTTTGCTATAGGATTCCCATAGAGTGAAATGATGAAGAGTAGAGGAGAGCAAGAAGACAAAGACAGGTGGTCATTGTACATGTGTTTCAGGAAACCAAATCTATTCTACAATAGAACAATAGATCCTCTCACCTTGCACGAACTCAAAATTTCGGCTTACAGCTGGCAATGACCGGTTAAGCCCCAGTATCCGATCCAAGTGGAAAGCAAACACTTCACTCATGTCCAGGGGTCGTTTAACAAGACCACACTCTCCCTGGCAGGCTGATGAAACGGGCTTTTTCTTGGACGGCATTTCAAACAGGATGAGATGTGCATGGCTTGAAGGCACCTGTGTAATCTTTTGTATCCTGGAATCTGCTAGGAACCGCATTGCTCTTATGTCAGCTGGACTAAACCAAGGTGGTGCTCTGTCACTGTATATTCTAATGTTACTCTGATGCTTGTTCGTCTCCCCCCTAGCATCACCTACAAGATTTAATCCCAGGTCCCTGGATTTGTGGGTGGGGGTTCCCCTTTTTTGATTCCCTTCCGCAAGTTTGTCCTCAATTTTATGAATATCTTGAAAGACACTGTGCCCCAGCTCATTCTTTCCAAATGATGCCGATTTCCTCCTCTTCTTTGGTTTCACAGTCCCCCTGATATTGGCCGGCTTGATTCTCTTGGACCTCAGAGTGATGTACACAACATTTGGCTGCAGTGTTGGAGAGCTGTTTACAGCGCCCCCATCTGGCTGTGAATTTTCCACATAAAATGTATTCTGTTCCAAAAAGTTCCTTGGTTGCTCAGTGGTAGACACTTTCTGAGTGGGCTTCTGTGGCAAAACACTTACCACCTGACTTACTATAAAAATCCCATACAGAATACAGGCAGTGCAAAGCAGTAGTAGACTCCTCTTGCTCTTGGGACGTCTCCCACCACACGTTCGACAGATCCAGGCACAAAGTAACCGAATCAATGAGCTCCTGAAGGTTCCTGTCCGAGCTGAGGTCATCTCTCCAAGCAATCTACATAGTGACAGCTGCTAGGAAGCTGTGATCTCCTGTTGGGATCTTGCATGCTTCTTAGAAAGAAAAGAAACAGTTTGTTTAGGAAATGGAAGGAGCTTGTTCGGAGCCTGAGAATGGGAATGTGCTGCTGGATCTCACAGTGACTCTGACACTCCACTGCAGAGAGCCTTTTATCAGCTACCACTAGGGAAGTGATTTCTTTCACTGAATGAATGGAGACAACTGTGTAAACAAAGCGAGGCGGAGATCTCCAGTCCAAATGTCAGGGGCTGCCTGCCTAAGAATTGTTCATGTGAGAAAGAGAAAAAAAAAAAAATGCAGCATATTTTTGTCATACCAGGAAACGTCTGTTTGCCGGGACAGAGAACTCTTCAGTACGGTTTCATTCCCTCATATTAGAAGCATTTTAATATAAAACTGCAAGGCGAACTCTGCCCTGAGCAATGACAGCTTAATTTGTGTGAGTGGCTATTATATAATACCTCAGGAATTCCAGGGAGAATTAGAAACAGTCTCTCTATAAAACCTAAATGGAAATAACATTTAAGAGCACCACACCCTATTTCCTAAGCACACGTTCAGCAAACTCTTTCAGTTACCTTAATATTTAAAATGCATTGTAACAGTCAGTTTATATAAAACGTTTGCTGCACTCATCATTTCTGTGCCTCATCTGACAACGTGTCATTGTATTTTCCCCACTAGGTGTGGAAACACTGTATAGCGTTCCAGATATTCTGCTTCCTTAGTAAACGTGGTTAGATTTTCATTTAAATGTTTGTACTAAAATTGTGCGAAATCCTTTGTCAGAGCATTCTTACTTGCGCTCATTGGGTCAAATTTAGTTTGAAAGCCCTTCAAATTTCATCCAGACCTGCTACTTGAGTGCAATCCAGGACTTAATAAACATGATTCGATTTTCATTTAAACATTTGGAAATCTGAAAAATCGTTCATCAGAATGTTCTTGCGTTTAAATAGTTTTGCTCGAAAGCCCTTAAAGTGATTCTAAAGCTAGATACACACTATACAATTGTCTTTAGATTTTTTCCTTATAGCCTCGTACACACGATCAGATTATCGAACGATCTTGCGTCCGATTTTTGTTGCATGCTAGTCTCATATGGAAAGTGAAGAGGTTACTTTCATGCGAAAATTCCCGTACGACAGAATTCTACTTCAGAAGTGATGTCATGTGTTGAATTGTTTTGTATGTGTTCTTTCATTTCTGAGCATGCCTAGTCTTACTCTTATGATTTTTTTTTTTGGACAAAAACTGTTCTTATTAACCGCTTGCCGACTGCTCACAGTATATTTACTGCGGCAGTCAGCCCCTCACAGGCAGAGCGACGTAGGTCTACGTCGCTAGCCTGTGAGGCTCTGGGGAGCGAGCGCGCGCCCGCGGAGGCGCTCTCCCGCTCCCGCGCGGTCACGGACCCCCCGCACGTGTGACCGGCGGACCCGATGTCCGCCGGTCACTCGGCGATCGTCGGGGGAGAGGGAGAAAGTCAGGCGGCTTGTGTAAAAAAGCTGCCTGTCATTTTCCCCTGTGTATGAAGGATGATCATACAGTTCTACTGTGTAGAACCGTTGATCACTGTTCATACATCTGAAGCCACAGCCAATCACAGTAGAAAGCACGCCCCTAGGGACACACATAGCCCCTCCCTTTCAAAAAAAGTTAACCCCTTCACTGCCAGTGTATTTTTACAGTAACAGTGCATATGTATAGCACTGATTACTGTAGAAATGTCACTGGTAACCCCAAATGTGTCAAAAATTTCAGTCAAGGGTCCGATCTGTCCGCCGCAATGTCGCAGTACCGCAAAAAAAATCGCAGATCGCCGCCATTACGCGTTAAAAAAAAACAAACAACAAAAATGACATAAATCTTTCCCTTTGTTAGTAAACGCGATAACTTTTGCGCAAACCAATAAAAATACGCTTTTTACGATTTTTTTTACCAAACATAGGTAGCATAAAACAAATTGGCCGAAAATGTTAAAAAATTTTGATTTTTACATTTTTTTGGGGGGGAATTTCATATAAAAAAATGTGAAAAATATTATTTTTGCAAAATTGACGCTGTTTTTTTGTTTATAGCGCGTGATCAAAAAATCGCACAGGTGATCAAATACCACCAAAAGAAAGCTCTGTTTGTGGGAAAAAAAAGACGTCAAATTTGTTTAGGTACAGCGTCGCACGACCGCGCAATTGTCCGTTAAAGTCACGCAGTGCCGAATCGCAAAATACCCCCTGGTCGTTTAGCAGCCAAATCCTCCGGGGCTTAAGTGGTTAAACTAAAATTGGACGTTGTGTTGACGTACGATAAAAAATTTTATAGCCTGCACATCCAGATTTTGTCGTCCAAAAATTCGCAATCGGCTGTCGAAATTTTACTTCCGATTTTCGTATCTTGTGTACGGGCTTTTAGTCTTGGTTCACACTAGCGCGATGTCAGACATCGCATGTGATTTGCACCGCATTGCTGTGCAGATCACATGTGATGTCTGTGCAATGCGATTTCAGCCATACAGATTATATAGCTGAATTCGCATCACACTCGGTCCAAAATGGTGCAGGACTCTTTTTTTGGTCCGCACTGGAATCGGGTAGCATAGGTGTTCACACCCATGCAATCTGATTCCTGCACCATTTGACAGTTCGCACTGCGATCTGCGAACCAATATAGGAGTGTCATTAACTTTCTATTGAAACCTGCAGCGATTCGCATAGGGAAGTGTGAACTGCCTGCGAGTCCTATGCGATGCGTGAACCGTCACTGGAATCACGCTGGTTCCGCATCGCACTAGTGTGAAACAGGAATTTAAGGTTGTATTTTTTTAAAAATAACAAATGCTATACTTACCTGCTCCGTGCAATGGTTTTGCACAGAGTAGTCCAGATCCTCATCTTTTTCTGTCCCTCCCGAGCCACACTCCTGTAAATGGACATTGTCCATTAAGAGAGAACATGGCTCAGCCCTCTCCTCATTGGCTCACTGGCTGTGATTGACAGCAGCAGGAGCCAATGGCTCCCACTGCTGTGTGAGCCAATGAGGCGAGAGAGACCGGGGAGAGCCGCTACTGGATCGATATGGGGCTCAGGTAAGTATAAGGGGGGCTGGGAGGGATCTGCACCCAACAGGTTTTTTACCTTAATGCATACAATGCATTAAAGTGTTACTAAATCCAGAACCTGCATTTACTATATCTGGTCTTCCAGAACATGGAAATGCAATTATTTTAGTAAATATAGACGGCTAAATACCTTTTCTCATCAGCACAGTATATAGCAGTCTTGTGACTTCTATCAGTTCCTAGTGAAGCTTGTAGGAGGAGTTTTCATACTGCCCTGAGCTGTCCTATGAGGGTGCAGGGCTCCTGACCCTCTGTCTGAATATATCTGAACAGTGCTGATTGGCCCTGTGCTGATCACATGCACTGTCCCAAGAAAAAAAACAACCTCTCTAGCAATACACACTAAACTGAGCATGTGCAGCCTGACTCCAAAGGCTCTGTCTTATCCAGACAAGTTTTGGAGTCAATGAAAAAAAGAGGAGGATCTGTGCATACAATATCAAGCATCCTTTTTACACAATGCAAAGGATTAACCCCTTGGGTCCCACAGTGAGTATAACAAGCATGCTTTACTGCATATACAGACTGATTTTACTGTTGTGGGTTTAGTAACACTTTAAGGTAAACAACCTTCTGCCTTTAGAACCACTTTAAAATGTAATCTAGACCTGCTATTTGAAGTCACAGACATATTAAGCAGAAATAAATGTAGAATTAGCCACTTCCCCCAAATGGATGTACCCGTACATCCTTGGGGTTCAGTGGTAATACCGGGATGATGCCTGCACCTACAGAAGTGATTCAAGTGGCTAATTAGCCACTCGATCACTTCTGCGGGTCTCACGGGCCCATCGTGGAGAGCAGGAGCAATGTGGCCGGCACTGATGGCTGCCTGGTACAGAGAGAGAGGAACTGATGTCGTTCCCCTCTCTCTGTAACCCTGGAAACCGGGAGCGACGAGTATTTGTCACTTATGGTTCCGCCCCTTTGTTTACCTGGCCACCAGCAGCCAGAGAAGCAGCCAATCGGACTGATCTCGGTCTGATCGGCTGCATGGGGGGCCAGAAGAGAAATTTGGGGTCTAATAGAACCCATATATCTCCATAAAGGGGACCTGTCACAGCCCATGCTGTCACAAAGGATGTTGTTCATCCCTTGTAATAGCAATAAAGTTATTACAAAAAAAAGTAAAAAAAAAGTTTTTGCATAAAAAAGTCCCACCGTACATACTCGCAAATGCAAACGCATACGTTACTCCCGCACTACTACTGGTGATCTCACTACTACTACTACGCAACAGCAATAATTCTAGCATCAGAACTAAATTCTAAACTCTAGCAACCCTAAACTGGTAAACTATAAAGGCATTTAAAGTGTCACCTATGTAGAATTTTAAGCATCGTAGTTTGCCGCCATTTGACGGGCAGGTGCAATTTTAAAGCGTGACATGTTAGGTGTCTATTTACTCTGTGTAACATCATCTTTTACATTAAACAAAAAAATTGAGCTAACTTTACTGTTTTTTTTTTTAATTCATGAAAGTGTTTTTTTTCCCCAAAAAAAATTGTGTTTGAAAAACCGCTGTGCAAATACCGAGTGACATAAAAAATTGTAACACACACCATTTTATTTTTTAGGGTCTCTGATAAGGAAATGTAGGAGCAAAGTGTCAAAATAGGCTTGGAAAGGAGGTGGTTAAATGAGCAGGCAGCTCTTTATTGCAGAAGAGGCATAGAGTGGCAAAGATTAGCTGGTGCACTGCACACAGAATCTGGTGCAGCTGTGCATAGTAAACAGCTTCTCAGTTTAGGACTACATTCACATTAGTGCATCTCCAAAGTGACTTTCATCTGACTTTACATTCTCTGGATCAAAATCATATCAAAAGTTGCATCAAAGTGCTGCAGACACCTTTTTAAAGTCACAACGATTTAAATGGGTGCCAATGAAAAGAATGGGCTGGGACTTTTCAGACGTCGCACCAGTGTGAATGAAGCCTTATTGTCAAAGCTTCAAGTAATTGTAAATGTTTGTTTCCTTTTTTTCCTTCTTTTAACAAACATGCCTATACTTACTTGCTTTGTGTAATAGTTTCGCACAGAGCAGCCCTGATCCTCTTCTTCTGGGGTCCCCTGTTGGTGCTCCAGGCCCCTCCTCTTCATTGGGTGCTCCTATGGTAAGCCGCTTTCCATGGGAGCACCTGTGCGGGCTCGCTCCTAAGTCCAGCATACATTGTCACAGACAGCGGGACTCAAGCCTTTACAACCACTTTAATTGAACAAGCTGAAGTTAGAAGCTGATTGGTTACTACGCACATCTGCACCGGATTATTTGTGAATCCATTTCAGTAAATCTCCACCATTTATTTTTGGGAATAAGCAGTGGCGGCTGGTGCTCAAAATTTTTGGGGGGGGGCGCAAAAAGAAAAATGTAATAGGTATTGCTTCGCGGCAAAAACACGGTAAAAAAATTGCGTGACTTTGAGGTCATGGTACAGGCATGGCACAGGGGATGGTACAGGCATGGCACATGTGATGGTATAGGCATGGCCCAGGTGATGGTATAGGCATGGCACAGGTGATGGTATAGGCATGGCACAGGTGATGGTATAGGCATGGCACAGGTGATGGTACAGGCAATGAATAAGCACAAGGTGTGAAACGCGTCTGCTGTCCAGTCTGTCTTGCAGTCTTGTCTGATGTTGTACCTATGATTTGAAGAAATAAACAGCTGCTCGGGATCTATCTGGCTCAGCTGAATGTTTTCAGAGCGGTGATTTGTTTCATTTTGGTTTACAGGTGATGGTATAGGCATGGCACAGGTGATGGTATAGGTATGGCACAGGTGATGGTACAGGCATGACACAGGTGATGGTACAGGCATGGCACAGGTGATGGTACAGGCATGGCACAGGTGATGGTATAGGCATGGCACAGGTG
This sequence comes from Pelophylax lessonae, assembly GCF_965119305.1. Taxonomy (NCBI): domain Eukaryota; kingdom Metazoa; phylum Chordata; class Amphibia; order Anura; family Ranidae; genus Pelophylax; species Pelophylax lessonae. The sequence continues at coordinate 680,629,823 of NC_138768.1, forward strand.
ATGGTATAGGCATGGCACAGGCATGGCACAGGTGATGGTATAGGCATGGCACAGGTGATGGTATAGGCATGGCACAGGTGATGGCACAGGTGATTGTATAGGCATGGCACAGGCGATGGTATAGGCATGGCACAGGTGATGGTACAGGCATGGCGCAGGTGATGGTACAGGCATGGCACAGGTGATGGTACGGGCATGGCACAGGTGATGGTACAGGCATGGCACAGGTGATGGTATAGGCATGGCACAGGTGATGGTATAGGCATGGTACAGGCATGGCACAGGTCATGGTATAGGCATGGCACAGGTGATGGTATAGGCATGATACAGGCATGGCACAGGTGATGGTACAGGCATGGCACAGGTGATGGTATAGGCATGGCACAGGTGATGGTATAGGCATGGCACAGGTGAGGTCACAGGTCGGCTTCAATCACTTACCTGCTCTCCTCCTGGGCTGCCTGCGAGACGGCGGCGGGATTCCGGGAACCGTCTATGGCGCTGCTCGTCTCGTCCTCTTCAGTCTTCTTTGACGGCGGCGGGCTCTCTGGGTCTTCTGATCGGTCCGGCGGGAAGGAGATCGGGCGGTGACGGTGCGTGACTGACGCACGCACCGGCACCGCCCCCATTGCGACGTCAGCGGGGTCAGCAATCGGATGTCCTGGATGATGATTGGTCCAGGCTGGAGGGTGTCCTAGCGCTATGACCTGCGCCCAGGTTACGCCCCAGAAGGCAGCCAATCGGCGCCTCTGCTGGGTCGTAAACCCCACCCCCCCCCCCCCATAGCCACCACATAGGCCGGCGAACGGGATTTTTTTTTAACTTTATTGTTCTTTTTGTAATCTTTTTTTTTTTTTTCTTTCCTTTTTTCTAAGGGGGGGGGGGGGGGCGGCGCCCTGGCGCCCCCTATGCACAGGCCGCCACTGCCAATAAGACAAATTAAAGCTTGCCGTACATAGATCAATTTTTTGTAATCAGTCAACCGGCTGAACGAAAAAAAACTAAGGGTTTCCCCCATCCACACAAACGCGGTGGATAGGCATTGGCTGCAGTGTTGATCAAAATGCATTTTCCAGCAAGCTCGTTCATGAGAAGTCGATCATTAGATTGATTTCTCATGAATAAGAAAGGCCATAAAAGCACAAACATTAGGGCAGTCGCTGCTGAACTGGGCAGATTTCGATCCATCCATGACAAGTGTGACCTGCCTGCTTGCAGTCATCTACTAAATGTACACTGAGCTGCACATGCACAGCTTATCATGCATTCCTCACACACCCTGGCTGTGTCGGAATGACTGACTCCTGTGCACATGCATGGAACAACTTCATTCCTCCAGCTGTAAATCCAACATCCGGAAGAAGTTCCAGAAGATGACAGTGGCCAGCAAGGGATGTAACTGTCAACTCTCTGGAAGTTGGAGGCAAGTATTTTGTGGAGTTTCCACTTTGAACAGGTTTCATTATAATATCTAAAATTTTTCCCAAACTGAAACCACATTCACTGTTAAAGTTCCATTGGAGTTTTCTCATCACTAAGATCGAAAATAAACATTCATTTGACCCCATTAACCATTCAAAAAATCGACCAAAGATTTAAAAAATGAAATCTTTCGACCAAAATTCTACTGGTGTCAGGCTTAATGCATTTGTAACATCATTTGTTTTTCTTTTAAAATAACAAACATGTTTTACTTACCTGCACAAAGCATCCCCAACCCCTCTCTTCTTGGGTCCCCCGTTAGCGTTCCTGGCACCTCTTCTTCTTGGTTTGCTACCGTAGGACACCATTTCCTGTTTTTGCACACCTGCAGGCTCAATCCTGAGCCAAGCTGCTTGCGTCAATAGATACAGACAGCGAGGCTCAGCTCCGCCCTTTCCTTGCTCATCACAGAATTTGACTGACAACAGCGGGAGCCCATGGCTCCTGTTGCTCTCAGCAAAGCCTGTGAGAGAGAGGAGAAAAGAAGAGAGCCGCTACAGATTGGAAAAGTGCTTGATCGAGATCGGGCTCAGATAAGTATAAAGGGTATGACAGAATAAATTAAGGTAAAGAATGTTTAAGCTTTACAACCACTTTAAAGTGTATTTCCTCTTTTTTCCATCATATTTATTAAAGCACTACTTTATACTGTATTTGCTATGCGTTCTCTTAAGGTGCCCAACTTATAGGCAGAGGCAGTCTACTTTCTCCACGGCAGGTGGCACTCCTCCACAGCAGCCCTGTTGCTGGAAAGAAAGGTTCCTCTATAGTTTCCTGGGTCACTGAGGAAGCTATCCTTTTGGAAGCTGCCACTCCACATGACTCAAGCAGCCATCTTGGGTCAGGCAGAGCCTTTTAAGGCCCTGGCTCCTGGGTTTTGGCGTGCTTTGGTGAGTGGACAGAGTAGGGCCAGGTATAGTGCTAGGGAAAGGTTCCTGATAAAGGGAAAACTCATCTCTTGTGGACATTCTCCCAATTGGGGACCAGACAGCCAGGCCGCATGCAGTCCCCTCTTAACAGAGGCTGTCATTACGGCTGGAATCTACTCCTGTCACACTACTGATCTGTAAGTGTACCCAGTTGGATGGCTTTCTCACCAGTTTTGTGAACTATTGCTGCATTTCTTTAATACATGTTAATTGAACCTGCCTGTGTGAATTATAGTCTCCGCACCATGCTGCATCCCACCTACAAGCTAGTAAAAGGTTAAACCTTTGATAGGACAGACAGTGTTCAAATCTAGTTTACAAATGATAATGGAAATCTGCCATCACAGTACAGACAGGGTGATTATGGTGTACATTAACTCCCCAGCCCCCTTGCATTCCACAGGAAAAAATCAGTTTAGGAGTAAGATATAAGAGCAAGTAAAAGCTAAGCAGCATATTTTGAATATTTTTTTAGGCCTTATTTTCACGGGTGTACTTCCATGCAAAGGGCCGTGTTTGCCCACACGAGTATGAATAGGTGTTCCCTGGCTCCACATGCAGGCAGTCCCATTCATGTCTATTGGGATGCAGTGGCTGCATGGAACAGCACCTGGTCCCAAATGTCTTGCTGATAAATGGTAGTAATGAATGGGCGCTATGAATAAACCAGTGTTCCAGAACCCGAGGTTCATCCAGTGTTATGAACCAGAGGTAATTGGAGCACTTTTTTCAACATTTAACCTGTATGTATTTTGTGACAGCACAGTATTTTGCACCTTCCATAACACTGTCCTTCAACATCTTGGCTTTTTTGTGATGGTCTTGCAGCTTGATGGGCTGACATTTTGGCACAATGAGGGGAATAAGCAAGATGTAGACCCTTTTGAATTTTGTAGGGATGCCACAGCAAAAGCTCCATTGCTTGCACCTAAATCATGTACCTAATGGCAATTTATAAAGAAAGAAATCCGTATACTTACCCTTTCTGAAGCCATTCTGGTCCGGTCCAACGCTGAGCTGTCAGTGGCGGCTTCGCTGTGGGGGCAGGTGCAGACGAGGCAGCCGACAATGGAAACCCCATAGTAACTCTATGGATGACGTCACTTCCCAGGCATTTCACAGCCCTTGGTGGCTGTGTCCTCTGTAGAGCTTCCGTTGCTGAAAAGTGGAATAGATTGGCTTTAAAAAAGGTATGTATAGTGATTCCTTCTTTACAGGGCTACATAGGTTAGTCTTAGATCATGGATGCCTGTAGATGTAGCGATTTTAGTGTTGGGGTGGACTTACCCCATAACTCATACAAAAAATACAGTATCTATTTATTTATTTAAAATATATGGTTATGGGGATTATTAACGGTTGCTTTTTGAGGTGTATAACAATTATTTGTAACATTTGTTAGTATAAGTTTTGTTTGAATTTGGTATCTGCAATATACTACACTTTGTGTATGCTAATAATTTTCTATTTCTTTTTTTTAAAAAATAATGGTTAGGTGCCATAATGTAATTGTATTTAACATTTTAAGTTGTGGATATTTCTTGATATTGTACCGTTCAACAAAATTTTAAATAATTAAAAAAAAAAAAAAAAAAAAACAAGTCTGTGGCTGCCATCTCCTGGCTGTAATGTAAAAGTGATCCAGGTGACTATATACAGTGTGGGAGGTGTGCCCCCCCCAACATAAAAATAACCTGTCACTTGCTGTATCCTATCAAATAGGGGGCTTGTGATAAAGTTAAATAAAAAAAAAAACAAAAACATATGCTTTAAAAAGTAATTATATCAAAGTTTAATAAAAAAAAATAAAAAGTAAGTCCATTGCCCTGCGCACACCTGCAAATGCATACAGTGTGCAAATGTATGTAAACCACGACTGAACCACATATGTCAGATATTACCGTAAAAGCAATAATTCTAGGACTCTCTCTTTTTATGGTGTACTCTAAACTGATGAGGCATGTAAAACATCTCTTATTAATAATTTTGTGTACCATAATTTTTTGCCACAGTTTGGAGGTTGACACATTTGGCATCTATTTATTCTACACATCACTGTTGTGATCTATGATTAGCCCACAGCAATCTCATGGTACCTGGCTGGCTGTACCATGTGATTAGCTGTAGCCAATCACAGATTACAACCAAAAGCAAGCTGTTCATGAATGGTTAGCCCATTCATGACAGCTAAAACTTTTGATCTTCACTGTATAAGCAATAACAGCGTATAAAAAAAAAAAAAAAAAAACTGATCTCCCCTCCAGAGTGGAACAGTGACACTGAGCTGCTCTGATGACAGGATGTAAAAACAAAATAGTAAAAAAAAAAAGAAAAATCTTTTTAAAAAAATTGAACAAAAAATTATTACTATTTTTTTTTTTTTTTTTAACATACTGTCACCAGTCGATATCCCTAATCACCTTCACGTCAATTATATAATGATACTGTACTGCAAAAATAAAAATGTGGAAACATTTTTTTTTTATTTATTTCTTAATTTTTCAAAAAATTGTGACAAAATATTACAGCTTAAAAAAACTCGCCATGCTTACTGAATACCTCTCACATACCAATTAGTATACACTTGTAGCACTGCCCCCATGATGGCTGCTGGTTAGCGGGTGTTCCTCTGTACTCATCTGACCCTGAGAACCTTCCAACCCACCTGACCTTTAGGTTCTGACATGACAAGTATATTCTCCAAAGGACACACTGGCACAATGAAAGTACCGTTTGGTTATTTTACTTGAATAGATAAACAGGTATAACTTGGTAGTAGAAGAATGTATTAATTTCGGTCTATCAAACCCCACCAAACTCAGTGGAGTCTAACAGACTGACACAATATTAAAATAAAAAGGTCAATAAGAAAAATCAAACATCATTGATAATACAAACAAATAGAATGTCAGCAACTTCTGTCAATACTATTGCGATATAGAATAGCTATGGCCTAAACAAGAGACCTCTGAAATCACTCCAGCTATTACTGGTCCTAACTGATAGCAACTCGAATTACTGTAACTAAACCCAATTAAAGCAAATAAATGCTTTCTTCCCTCTCCTAGCAAGGCCTTGCTAAAAGTCTTCACCGAAAGTTGGAGCTCTTATCACTGTTCGCTGTGATATTTGTAATCCCAGGGTAGTAATATGTGTAATCCTGTCAGCAGTCAGTGTGTTATTAAGGGAGAATTATACTTGCAATTAGGATTTCACTAGGCACTCTTCCACTTGACAGTGTCCACATGTGACAATCCTGTGACAAGAAATGATGCACCCTCCCACGCTCCGGCGTCTAAGAGTGATCCATACTCGACTGTCCCAGTCAGTCAGCTCAGCTTCCTCCCGCTCTCCTCTCAGCTCCACTGAATCCGCTACCGCTGTGTAGTCACTCACCAGTAGTGATGGACGAACATCTGCCGGGGCGGTTCGCGAACGTCAGTCGCAAATTTTCTCAAAAGTCCGCGAACCGCAAGTGCACGGCGGGCCACATTGATTTTAATGGGAGGCGAACTTTAAAAACCTTTAGGTCATATTTGCAGCCACAAAAGACGTACTAGCTGTGCACAATTAGTCCCAGCATATGGACAATGTCATAACAGAAGTATTACAATTGGAAAAATTGCCCTAAAAATTATTTTTATTTTTTTTACAGCAAAAATATGTATTTTTTTTTCATAAATCAGCCAGAACTGACAGCAGCTGGTAAATACATGTCTAATACATATATGGTCCATTCACACATCTGTAAAATGGGTTCGCATTCATTCCACAATTTGGCGGGAACCTTTACAGACCCATTGATTTTCAATTCCAGTCTGAAAAATTAGGCATTCACAGGATAAAGAAGTGTCGGCCATTCCAGGCCCCAAAAATTAGCCCACATGGGTTTACCTGACAGCTAAGAACGTAGTATTCTGTGGCTGAAGGTACATTAGGCATTCACAGGAAAAAGAAGTAAGTGTCGGCCAGTATAGGCCCTAAAAATTAGCCCACATGGGTTTACCTGACAGCTAAGAATGTAGTATTTGGTAGCTGGAGGTACATTACTTATTCAAAGGATACAGAAGTAAGTGTCGGCCTGTATAGGCCCCAAAAATTAGCCCACATAAAGGGGCACTCTGACAGGGACACACTGTCAGCCTGTGTCCCCTCCTCATCCAGCCTGTGTCCCCCCTCATCCAGGCTGTCATGCAGCACGTGTCCCCCGTCATCATTCAGCATTTGTCCATGTCCCCATCAGAGTCCTCCTTTACATCCAGTGTGTCCCTGTCAGAGTCCCTCCTTTACATCCATGTCCCCATCAAAGTGCTCCTTTACATCCAGTGTGTCCCCGTCAGAGTGCCCCTTTACATCCAGTGTGTCCCCATCAGAGTGCCCCTTTACATTCAGTGTGTCCCCATCAGAGTGCCCCTTTATGTGTCCCGCTCAGAGTTCCCCTTTATTATTCCAGTCAGAGTGCCCCTTTATTATTCCCGTCAGAGTGCCCCTTTTAATATTGCGGTCAGAGTGCCCCTTTAATATTGAGGTCAGAGTTCCCCTTTAATATTGCGGTCAGAGTGCACCTTTATTTTTCCAGTCAGAGTGCCCCTTTAATATTGCGGTCAGAGTGCCCCTTTAATATTGCGGTCAGAGTTCCCCTTTATTATTCCCGTCAGAGCGCCCCTTTATTATTCCCGTCAGAGTGCCCCTTTAATATTGCGGTCAGAGGTCCCCTTTAATATTGCGGTCAGAGTTACCCCCCCTCCCCCCCCTATATAGTGCACTGCACAGCAATGCCAAAAAAATTGCAGCCCTTTAAATTACTTTTGTGGACATTAACAGAGTGATTTGTGTGACTGCTGCCAATCTCTAACTGCCCCTAAAGCACAGACTGGATACCTGTCCCTAACCTGAAAAGAGACTGGACCTATACCGAAATATCAGCCCTGAAAGGACTTTTGTGGACATTAACAGAGCGATTTGTGTGACTGCTGCCGATCTCTAACTGCCCCTAAAGCACAGACTGGATACCTGTCCCTAACCTGAAAAGAGACTGGACCTATATCGAAATACCAGCCCTGAAAAGGACTTTTGTGGACATTAACAGAGCGATTTGTGTGACTGCTGCCGATCTCTAACTGCCCCTAAAGCACCGACTGGATACCTGCTCCTAACCTGAAAAGATACTAGTAGACCTATACCGAAATACCAGCCCTGAAAAGGACTTTTGTGGATCTTCACAGAGCTATTTGTGTCTGGCAATCTCTCCTTAATGAGCACAGGCAACCTCTCCCTACGCTGGCAAAAAGCGGAATGTGAAATGGCCGACAGCTCAGGTCTATTTATAGGGTAGGGGGCATGTCCATGTGCTGAAATGTTTTAATTGGCTGTCCCGTTCCACCTGACGGCTGTGTCATGGGTCAAAGTTCTTCTGATTGAAAAAGAAAATGGCAGCACGGACATCTTCGCGAACATCGGCAAAAGTCTTTTTGCGAATTTTCGAACAAGCAAAATTCGCCATGAACCGACCGCCGGGCGAACCGCAATGCCATCTCTACTCACCAGCATCCACCCCGCTGAGGATGGGCTTCGCTCTCACTAGGCCGCATGCGCAAGGCCTCAACCACCATCAGTGTCCTGACTAACCTCTCAGGCTGGTCTGCACTCACTGAGTCCCAGAAGCAAAAGAGCCTGCATCCTGTGTAGCAGATAGATTTATAGGCTTTCCCATGATCCTTCGCTCTCTCAAAGCTCCCTGGGAGTATAGTTTCTTTAGCAGTCCAAAAAATGGTCTGCATCCAGTCTCGAACTATATCTTCCACAATCCAATTTGTCCTTCCTGCGAAATCTGATCCTCTTTTGTAAGCAACCTTAAAGGGGCACTCCAGCAATGTCAACAATAATGGTAAACCTGAATATAAGTATATATCTGCAACATAGATGTAGCACCCTACAAGGTAGGTGCTAGGTAAAAGCATAGTGGGCCTTGGCTGCCTAACAGCAGGGCAATGATTTTCAGCTGGGCTGTCATGTCTGCCAGGTGTGGCTGCTGAAAGGGGAGTCTCCCCACTGGCTCCATGAGAGGATTCTCATTGGGCAGTGGGGGAGGAAACCCAATCAGTGGCTCATTCAGGCCTGTATCTTCCCCAGAAGGCAGATTCTGCCACAGAGGATTCCGGGAGTGGGTATAGGTTTGAGGGGAACGCATGACGCAGTGTCTTTGGCGGGAAGCAGAGTCCAAGGAGGGAGAGTACAGCTGTCTCTCCTCTTGTCAGAGGAATCGGGTGTCTCGGGCGGCTTGTCTGAGAGTGCAGAGAGAGAGAGAGCTGAGCTGAGCTGCAGAATGGATCCAGTGTGCTGAGCAAGAGGGGCCTAGTTCCAGAAAAGCATTTCAAGTTCGTGAGTATTGTTAACTACCCCTGGGGATCTGCCTAGCTGTGAGGGGACCACTCCGGTGAAGGTCCAAGGGATCCAGGAGCTAGCTAGCGGTAAAGGGGGTGCCTAGTCCGAGGACCCTGAAGTGTTAGAGGGGGTACGTAGTCAGAGGACCCTGAAGTGTCAGAGGGGTGCCTAGTCAGAGGACCCTGAAGTGTTAGAGGGGGTGCCTAGTCAGAGGACCCTGAAGTGTTAGAGGGGGTACCTAGTCAGAGGACCCTGAAGTGTCAGAGGGGGTGCCTAGTTAGAGGACCCTGAAGTGTCAGAGGGGGTGCCTAGTCAGAGGACCCTACAGTGTAAAGGGAGCAGGAGCAGTTGGGCCTTGAAGAGTTAATGAGTACAGTGTACAGTGTACAGTGTGAAGTGTACAGTGTTAAGAGTTGCAGCAGCACAAGCAGTTACAAGGAGCTACCCCAGTCAGTGAAGGGCTGGCGGGAGCTGTTCACCAGACTTTTGAGCTAAACAGAGTGTCAGGAGTCAAATGTCCTACAGTCCTGAATCTTCTGAGTTAACCAGAGTATTAAAGTCGAAGTTCCAGCACAGTTAAGCAGAACAGTATCTTCAAGCGCCAGGGAGCGTTGGCTGGCATTCAGCTGGCGTCAAGACAGCGCTAACAGGCATTTTTCTGTACAGTGTCCCAGTTGAACCTAGTTGAGCCAGAGGAGTATCCCACTCATTCCCTTCTCCCATCCCCATTACAAAATAAACAAAACAAACCAAAGATGCCGGAATGGTAATTGTCTCAGCTCTCACACTTGGGTTTTCAACTTAAATGTGTTGGAAGTGTTACTGGTAACGATGGCAGACCCACGTCAGGCCCAATGCCTGAAAATATATACATATATATATGGTAGTCCGGTATAGTCCATATATATATATATATATATATATATATATATATATATAAATATTAGTAGAAAATATTTATTTTTTCAAAAGTTTGTCTTTTTTTGTTTGTATAAAAAAAATAAACAAAAAAATAAAAACATAGTGGTGATTAAGTACCATCAAAAGAAAGCTCTATATGTGTGAAAAAAAAAAAACAGTTATAAATTTAATTTACAGTGTTGCATGATGACGCAATTGCCAGGTAAATTAGCACAGTGCTAAATAGCAAAACATTGCCTGGTCATGAAGGGGGTAAAACCTTCCTGAGCTCAAATGGTTAAGGCTTAGCTCTGCTGCTTGAAGCCGATGATCTTCTGTTACTTAACTGTAACCTAAAAATCTAAATTCTGCTGCGCACCTAACTTCCTGTTTCTGACCTGGCTTTCCCAGTGACCAACTTAAAATTCTGTTCTTCTGGTATTGCCCATGGCCTACCTCTCACTACAAATTCTGCCCAGTGACTACCTGGTACCAATCCCTGCCTGCATCCTAACTACAGTCAGGCTTGTGTAACAGGACGTCAAATAAATGTGACAGGAAGTCAGCTAAATCTGTGAGTGTTGTCACAGATCGGAGATACAATTCACCAATTACTATAGGGTGTCGGCTGCAGAAGCCAGCAGGAAGATCTAAAGACGGTGAACAGACTTCAGCTGTTCAGAATGAGGAAATGAAGGCCTCTATAATTTGTCCAAAGGAAGTCTCAGGATTGCTGCCTCAGGAAGCTGTCTCCTGAAGCCATGTGGGCTGGGAGAAGGAGTACATTCAGATGAGTGCCTCCCGACAAGCTGTGTGGGCATGGGAGAAGACCCCCTGAAGTGATGTGTGCTAAGGAGGGTAACCAAGTGTGAAGACGTCTCAAAGGTAAAAGACATCAGATATCCAGAGGGCTGGGTGCATGTATCGCAATTGCTTCTGTGGTCGGGCTGGCATGCTTATTGAAGTATTATAGAAGTTGCAGAAGATACACTTCCATGGCTGGGATGACTATGGAAAGACTATGCTTGTGTGAAGAGATTATACATGGACTATTGAGTGTCCACTGTAGGACAAGAAAGTCTGCCCAACAGTAGGTTGGAGACAGACTCTTAGGTAGGTTCCAGAGTGAGAAGGTAGCCGCCCACAGAGGCAAGGATTTATTTTCTGTTTTATATTATTTTGGATGTTTTTGCTGCATGCAGTCTGGTGAAGAAAACACCATTAATAAACAAAACTGTGGTTTGCAAGCACTTGTCGGCCCTCTCTCTGGGAAAACGCACCCCCCAAGGGGTCATCTACGCCTACCACCGAGCTAATCCCTCACACTTGTTACAATGATCCTGCTTGTTACTCTGTTTCTGGCTTGCTCATCTGTTGCTGACTTTGGCTTATATCCATCTGTTGCTGACCCCTGTCTGTATTTGGCTACCACCACCTGCTGCGGAGGATCAGGCTACTTATGGCACTTTTCCACTGCAAGTACCGGCTCGGCTCTACTCGGCCCTGCTTGGTTTTCCACTGCATGGTACCGCATGGTACGGTGTTGGAAAGGTTCGGTACGGTTTGGTATGGTTTGCTTTTCCACTAAAGTAATACTAAAGTAAGTGGGTGGGATAACTATGATTCTCTGACCAATCAGTGGCTAGTAGTGACAAACAGTCAAGGCTGCATGCAAAGGATTGTGGGATATGGTATTAAGCGAGCCGTACCGTTTGGTTCCATGTAGTGGAAAAGCGCCGCCGTACCGTACCATACCGAACCGTTCCTACACCGTACCATGCGGTACCAGCAGTGGAAAAGCACAAAAGCGAGCCGAACTGTCCGGTTCCATGCAGTGGAAAAGCACCATTATTGCTGACTCCCGCTTCCAGATCTTGAAACATCTGCATGTGCTGCAGTGTCTCAGCTCTCCCCTGCATTGAGCTACAACTGGCACCAGCTTTTTCCTTGTTCAAAATATTTTATTATTTTAAGAGCATATAACAAACAGATAAGGATATATAAGTTATTTCCCAAATACATGAAAATTGCAAAGCACAGGGTCCAAACAGGAGCACAGCTTTTTCAAGCTTCAGATCTTCTGATTAAAATAGACCTAAAGGCAAAACGTTTTGTGGAGTGGAGATGGATTAGAACATCTGTTTCTATTGCTACCTACATTTTGGAGATTCACCCTCTCTATTTGTCCTGTTTACCATTATCATCAAAAGTTAAAGTAAAAGAAAATCCCAAATTTTGGATTGTCCCCAGAACAGTAATAGAGAGGAAGTCTTCCTATTGAGACACCAGTTTTGGTGACCTGAGGACCCTAATGGATTTCCTTAATTTGCAGGGATTACCTCTCACTTCCTGTTTTGACTTCGGGACAGGAAGTGAAGGGAAATCTCCCCAGTGGCAGGTTATAACCCTCCCTAACTCTATCCAAAATGATTAAAAAAGTTTTGACATTAGTTCTACTTTAAGAAGTCTCTGTGGCTCTAGGTCATTCACTCCTCACCTATGCTACTCTGTGTGCTCAAACTCTCCAAGGGTGTTTAGAAAAGGTTCAGAGTAATTGATCATTTTTGACTGAACAAAGAAAAAGATAAAGCTGCCCAAAGAAATAAAAAGGTCAGCAGCAGCTTCTTGCTGTGGAATAGTTATATACTGTAAGCTGAGCGTGCATATTTATGCACTACACAGACATCAATGGTCTTTTCTCAGAGAAACAAATATGATTGATTGGGAAATTTTATTTCTTCAGCTCTAAAGCTATCCAAAAACGAACAGATTTAGGAATAAATGTTTCTATGAACATTCAGACAACATTTTTTATCAGTACATTTGATGACTTGATGAATATTTTTTGAAAGTACTTCAAAATTTCCTTTGCTTTTAAAATTGCAATGAATGCAAATTCCTCAAAAAGAAACACATTAGTTGCTAGAAATTAAGCCGGCCATAGATGGATTATTATTATTTTTATTATACAGGATTTATATAGCGCCAACAGTTTGCACAGCGCTTTACAGCGTGAGAGCAGGCAGTGCAGTTACCATACAATTCAATAAAGGAGGATTCAGAGGACCCTGCTCATTAGAGCAATCTAAAAGGGAGGGTCAAGTGATACGGAAGGTAAGAACTGTAGGGGGTGGGCTGATGGAGAAAATAAAAGTATAGTTGCTAGGTGGAGGCAGGAAAGGCTTCTCTGAAGAGAAAAGTTTTCAAGGGATCGCCTAAAAGTTGACAGTATTGGAGATAGTCGGACAGATTGGGGTAGGAAATTCCAAATGATGGGAGAGGCTCACGAGACGTCCTGGAGGCGAGCATGTGAGGAGATGACAAGGGATCTAGAGAGCAGGAGGTCTTAGGAGGAATGAAGAGTATGGTTTGGTTTGTAATTTGAGACTAGGTTAGTGATTTAGCTGGGAATCAAGTTGTGGATGGCTTTGTAAGTTATTGTTAGTATTTAGAATTTAATTTGTTGGGTGAACCGCAGCCAATGGAGGGTTTAGCAGAGAGGGGTAACAGACGCTGAGTGGTTTGTAAGGTGGATGAGTCTGGCAGCAGCATTCATGAAGGACTGAATAGGGTATAGGCTATTTAAAGGTATTCCAATGAGGACAACGTTGCAGTAGTCGATGCGAGATGACCAGGGAGTGAAATAGGAGCTTTGTGGTGTCATTGGTTAGGAAGGGGCGTATTTTGGAGATGTTACAGTGGTTGACGCCACTGGTTCAGCAGGGACTGGCCGAGATTCAATCATCTATTGGCAGGCTGATTGTACCCAAGCTGATCAATCAGTTGACTTGGGTACAACCAGCATGTCGGATTTTTACCATGCAATTATTTCCAGCGGCTATAGTCGCTAGCAGTAATCACTGTGTTCTCCTGGCAGGGACGGCTCCCCGTACACAATTGAACACAATAGCTTCATGGGAGGAATTCCACAGACAGTTAGTGTTGATGGGGTAATCAAGCGATTTTTCTTGTAAAATAGAATGAACATTCTGGAAAGGGAAGTTTTCTAAGGAAATTCTTCTAGTGTATAGCGGTCTTAATCCTACATAGAGATTATTTGGCCAGAGGATGTCTGCACAGGTCTCAGACTGGCCACAGATATTTATTCATTCCTACTTTTATAATCTAACATCTATGGTTTACAGTTTTTGTAATTTGTATTTAATTAATTGAGTTGAAGCCTTGCCCTACCATTTTCCAGAGCAGCATTTGTATTATGGGAATAGACAATTGTATTTAGAAGAAGAAAAATATCAGATAAAAAATATACTAATGTCTCAGGGCAAAAGTAGTCAAAAAAACAGAACAAACTATAACTATGTATACAAAGCAACTGAGAAGGAAACAAATAAAATCGAAACAGTGACTGTACAGGCACAAAATGCTGCCCAGTGGATAGCACATCAGTCTTGCAGCAGATGTGTTAGTGCCGGTTCACATTTGTGCGGCTTGCGAGATCGCATGTAATTCGGAGCGCACTGCTCCTTCATTACATGCGATCGGAGGTGCGGATGCGAATTCAGCCATACACTTTGTATGGCTGAATTCGCACTGTATCCGCACCAAACACGAACAGGACCCTTTTTTCAGCCCCATCAGGATCGGATCGCACAGTGGTTCACACTTGTGCGATCCGATTCTGTGCGAACTGTCAGATCGCACTGCGATATGCGATCAAACTGGGGGTGTCGTTAACATTTAATTGACACCCCCTGCGTATCGCACCAGAGGTGCGGTTGCGATGCGGGATCATGTGTGAACCGGCACTCAAAGTGATTGTAAAGTCTTGTTTAAAAAAATAAATAAATAACAAACATGCCATACTTACCTCCTCTGTGCAGTTGGTTATGCACAGAGCAGCATGAATCCCCCTCTTCTCGGGTCCCTTTTTGTTTCTCCTGGCCCCTCCCTCCTATCGAGCACCCCCACAACAAGCAGCTTGCTATGGGGGCACCCGAGCCGAGCAGCAGTTCTGTGTGTCCATTCAGACATGGAGCTGCTGTTTCGCCCCGTCCCCTCTTCTTCCCGGTTGGCTGACTTTGATTGACAGCCGCGGGAGCAAGTGGCGCCGTGGCTGTGTCTCAGTCAATGAGGAGGCAAAGTCCCAGACGGCCGAAGGACTCGTGAACATCGCTGGGGAGAGAGGGACTTCAGGTAAGTATTAGGGGGGCTACTACACACAGAAGGCTTTTTATCTTAATGCATAGAATGCATACAGATAACAAAAACCTTCCGACTTTACAACTCCTTTAAACTCTGTCCTCTTCTGTGGTTAATTTGTACTTTACACCAAATGCCTGGAGGTTTGTAAATATTGGACTACTGCTCTGCCTGTACTAAAAACTGCCAATGAGTGACCATGGCTTTGTTTCACTGTATAATTCTCGAACCTTAATTTTTATTTCTCATTTTATTGTTTCAAAGATACCATCATTTCTAGCATTTTCTACTGTAGCTCCCTCACCACTTTCAAAGGCTAAAGCCTTAACATGGTATTTATCTCAGCGAAGGAAATGCATCCGAGTATCTATGAACGCATTACCCACCAGTTATAAAATGAAAAGTGCTGCCAACTGCACTGGCCTCCAATGACAACATTTCTTATCACAAGTGTACCTCTCAATATCCCCCCCCCCCACCCCCCCACACACAATACTCTTTTAGCTTGTGAGCGAGTCTTTACAACTGCGTCAAGTGTGTGGGTAGGGTCATATGTGCCAGTGCATGTGGGGTTACCTCTTGCGCGGAGCATGCTCATCAATGCCCAGGACCAGGAAGAGACTGCGGTTATGTGAAGAATAAAACATTAAGGAAGTTCCCCGGTTTAAAGATGAGCTATTACTGTGTGCAGTAATAATACTGAAAAGAAACTTGTTCCATGTCAATACACATTGTAACTTGATGTAAGTTTGCACTCAGAGGAATGTGTCAAGTCTGTTCCCACTCTACCAGTCCAGTGTACCACTGTTACCTCACTCCAAGTAACAGAATGAGGTCCCGCTGAGCACCTAGCTCGGACCTCATGTGGACTCTCACTTAAAGTGTTACTAAACCTATACCAGTATAATAAGTCTGTATATGCAGTAAAGCATGCTTGCTATACTCATTGTGGAACCTAAGGGGTTAATCCTGTGCATTGTATAAAAAGGCTGTTTGATGCTACCTTCTCTGATCCTCCCCTTCTTCCACAGTCCCTTATCTATCTCCTGATAGAACAGAGCCTTGGGGGAAAGCTGCACATGCTCAGTTTGTGTGTAGCGTGTATTGCTAGAGAGTTTTGTTTTTTCTTGGGAGAGTGCATGTGATCAGCACAGGGCCAATCAGCACTGTCCAGGGGTCCTGCAGCCTCATAAGAGAGAATGAAAACCCCTCCTATAAGCTTTAACCAGACACTGATAGAAGTCATAACTCTGCTGAAGAGGAAAGTAATTTAGCAGTTTATATTTACTAAATTAATTGCATTTCCATGTTCTGTGTACTGTGGGAGACCAGATATAGTGAATGCAGGGACCTGGGTTTAGTAACACTTTAACTCTTTCCTACCCATACCTTGTGACCAGGCTATAGATCTGTGTAAAGCGGGTTCAGATCCAGTTACCATTGGATACCGTCCATTAGGGAAGAAGCCAGAAAATCAACCCCCCTCGCTACCAGAGGACCTGTCACTCTTACTAGATACCACGCCTTATGACTTGCTGCTTTCTGCCTTGAACTTGTGTTTGGTTACCCTTAGCAACTACACTCCACTTCTTGTCTGGCAGAGTTAACCTGTTGTAAACCTGCACCTGAATCATCTTGCCAGCACACACACAAAATTCATTACATTAGCACAGTATTGACCCCAAATGAGCATCCTGCCTTCACTCCGACTTGCTGCTGCATGCCCGTTTAAGGTGCCCAACTCAGAAATTAGGAAAGCCAGAGCAACTAGGCAAAATAATTTTCAAAAGGAGGTCAGCAACAGCAGCTAATTTCAGTACAGGTTATAGGGTATGGTGGTCAGAGCAATACCCATCACTGCTCTATGCTGATGTAGGAATCAAGGTTCAATAAATCACTGGTTATTATCACAAATATATCCTAAAATATGCAGTTATATCCGTCCACTTTACGTACAACTGTGTAAGGCTTTTTTCATGTTGGTGCAAGCAATGGAAACCATAACTTCTGTACAGTAGGGTATGCAGAGCAAAAAGACAACAGAACTTTTATCCAGGAAAGAACACTGTTTTACTTCTCCTGCCAGAGTGGTGGGTTTGGAACAATTGGTTAGGGGAGAACAAAGATGAGTACAATGGTCATCTTACAGCTGAAGTACAGGCAGACATAAAAGCACATCACTTAATCTGTCATCCCCCTCTAGTCTTCATTGATGTCAGCCTACTGTAAACTCCAGTACAAGAACATTGAGCTCTATTGCTTTGCACCACTTTACACCTTACATACATGTTAACAAAAGGAAAGAGCATAGGGATGACCTCATCAGTGTGTTGCAGATACTTCATTATCCAGTCAGAAGTTGGGGCAGGTTCTTGACCAGGCTGTATTTCCTAAAGTATACAAGTCAAGAAGAAAAAATAGGAGTTGTCATTGCTGAACTTATGAAAATGCAAGTTGCCTAGTTGCCATGCTTGCCCACTAGATTCAATGCTTTGAGTCACTGATTCAGAGCAAGTATGGAGATCAGGAAATATTAAAGCAAGTGTTAAATCAAGAGGGTGTGTATGATAGACAGGCAAGATTTTCATAAGAGATTAGCAATGGCAGACTCCATATTTCTCTCAAGACAGGTTTCAGAGAGAGCCAAAAACTGGGTGTAGTGTCTGGCAGGAGTGTTTGAATCATAGGACTGACAGAGGTATAACTTTGAGGCTATGATCATACTGATGTGTTGGGAAGCCTGAGCCATGTTCTTTTTTGTTTTCTGTCATTTATTCAGAAAAAGCCTGTGAACCACAGTTCATGGGCTTTATGGGCACTACCACACCAAATTAGATAAAATACAAAATTTTTTGATGCACAATAAAAACCATTTAAGTTAAAAACATAATAGCATAGTAGCTACTGAGGTGGTGGTCCAAACATAATAATAATTTATAGCACACTATTAAGTTACAGACTAGAAGTCCAAATCAATAGAGGGCTCTGCTACCACTTAACATAAAGCTCAACATGTTTTGCGTATTCTGCTTCTTCAGGAGCAAGAGGTGTTAACATAGGATTGCTACCAAAAAGAAGATGAAAAGAACAAATAATAGTGCATAATATAGTAACAATGTAATTTATAAACCCCAACATTAACACTAGCATTATGTAAGTATAGCTGTTCAATGCACTTACAGCAACATTGTTCAGAGACAATATCCCAGGCACAGCATGCCACATGAAAAACTATAAACATGAGGCCAGGATCCATATAATGCTATAATGCAACCATCAACTAAATATATAATTTATCTAAAAACGGTGAGCGCGGGGGGTGTCGGTACAAATTACTCCACAGCCCTTGATCCCAGCCAATTAAACATATACTAAATGGACTTTATTCAAAATGCCTTTGATTATCTCCAGATATTCAAATTGCAGATAGCAGAACTTCAGACTGATATTACAAATATCAATTAAAAACTAACTCCAACCGTAATGTTTTTTACTTTTGTATGAGTAGAAAAGAGCTAACAATTTTGTTGATGTATTATTTATCTTGATGACCCAACAGGGAAAATTACCCTCTATGCTTTTTTGTGGTACTCGTGCAAGAAATGATGGGGGCAGCTGTCACCAGGACAGGAAGGCTGAATAAAGAAATTGTAACAAGTTCATCAATTCTCCACTCTACTAGACTTTTGTATGCGAGTGATGGAGAGATTTCTTATTACTTTCTTTCCTGACAAGAAGGGAGGGGAAGTGTTCCAAGTAGGAAAATAAATGGCAACTTAAACGGAGACTCTAACCCCTTCCCTACTGTGCCCACAAAAAAATTAAACCTTTTGACTTTTTTGCAGGAATGCATTCATAAATAAGAATCCTGAAAATATATTCATTAAATTCATGACAATCTTACAAGAAATATGCTAATAGGAGAATAGAGTGATGGCCTCACAGTTACTAGTAACAATTGCCAGGCTTTTTAGCCCAAAAGACTTACATTTGCCCACTTAATATTTGTTCAACTCGTTCTATTCCTACAGCATTTCCCTGACCATCCTGATTGGGGACTGCTCACTGTCTGGTGACTTACTGCTTTGAGACTACACGTCTCATGATTCCTCTCTCCCAGCCCATAATACTTGTGTCCCCACTCCAATAACTTCAGGTGACCTCCTGCATTGGGATTACAGTATGTCCCATGATTCCTTCAAACACAGTCCATATTGCGCATGTCTTCTCTAATGGAGCTTCAGATGGTCCTTTCACCCAAAGCTTTTTTCCCAGCTAGGAATGTGCACATGTAAAGAAAAAGAAAAAAGCTGCGCTGATGTAAATAAGCCTGAATGTTGGTAAGTGATATACCAAAACACATAAAATTGTCAATATAAATAGATCACATAAACAGATATATCCTGATGTATAATAAATTCACATCTACAGAAATGCAAACTAATATGTGACTACAAATCGCAGATGGATATAATAAATCACCAATTGATAGATGATATCGTGTCCATAAATAATATAAACAATAAATGTGCAAAAAAAGTCCCAAGGTATCGATCCAAAGTAAATTAGGATAGATGAAGTGGGTGAAGATTAGGAAATAAATAGCTGCTGTCACCACGGTGCTCCAATGAATATGACATGCATATCAGCTTACCAGACTCAGGGTCTGCAACACAATAAACACTAATCTCCTCTCAACACCGCTTCTCATAAGGGATCCCTAATTCCAGTGACCCCAAAACCATGTATAGCAGGAATGAACAGGTATGCTCCAACACTGGTCTCAGATAGGGTCTCCGAAGGTGTCATATAAAAGAACAATAGGCTCCATAGTGTAATACCATAAAATACAATTTATTAAACGAATAAAAGGATTGCACTCACATTACATTAGATGAAAACTCATATGGCAGAACAAACAACCCGGCCGGCTCTCGTGTAGCCTGTCCTTGGGGTAGCGCAGTGACGTCAGCACGCCGTACCCTACGCGCTCATCTCAAAAGACTTCTAATGAGGAATGTGCACATCATGATGCTACGATGGGGTTTCAAGGGGGACCCTGTATGGCAGCGTAGCCACCCTATAGGCAGAAATACAGCAGCATAGTTTTGTTGCAGGATTGTGCTGCAAACTCAGGCTGCAAATACAATGGGGACAGCAGAAACAGAAGTGCTTGAGGTATGGTGCTACATAAAAACAATTTGTTAAAGGCTAAGTGCTCTTTCTGACTATGTTACATCTTTAGCTTGTAACATCAAACAGGGTCACAGTCCGCAGCACGCTACCACCCTTACTAAATATGGGGGTTCTTTTTCTCACACACATTTTCATTCATTTGTTGTGGTTCTGTGCAGCTCTGCCCACACAGCTGCGTCATCAATTCACAGAGATCTGTGAGTGGAGAGACTACAAGTCCCATCTGCCACTGTGGCAGAGGGACTCATGGATCTCAACTGAACACAAGTGTGGTGACATCACCATACTTGCAGTTTCATTGATACTTCCCCAGCTCTGTTACCAAAGGTCTGTTACTGGTTTCTCCCACTGATCTCAAGTCACCTTTCACTACTCTCTCCTGTGGTTCCTGAGGAGGAACAAGTGATAGCTGAGGGGAAGGGGGGGTTGGATTGGCCATGGAGATCGAAACTACCAGAAGTATGAGTTTCCCAGCAGACTCCAAGTTACCATTTTACAGCATCAGAGAACATTTCACCAGCCTGGGCAGCATTAAAGAAAAGTATTGATATGGTTTTGCTGACTATCTTCTGTTCGGTTGCATTAAAGACTCTTGGCTGGCAGGTCTGTAGAAACACGTAAAGACTTGGATGTTGTTTTGACATTTTTACAAATAAAGCTTTCCTATATTTAATATTTAATGCAAGCATGTGGAACCTAGTGGGGAGATATAAAAAAAATTGCATGCAAAGACTTTGTGTGCAAATCATTCATCTGGCAACAAAGTTTTATTACCATGCCTTTTCAATAAAGATATTTCTAACATAACACATACCAGCATATACATTTTACCCAATCATCATATTTACATTTTTCTTAGTAAAGAAAGAATCACAAGACTTGTTGGAAGTCACAAGAAACTGATGCTGACAAGCAGACTAATGAATCACACTTCACTTTGCAGATGTCTCTGTTCTGAACACAGGATGACCCCAGCCAAAGTTCATGAAATGTGAAAATGTGAAATCTACAAAAGTATTATTCTAAAATCTCAGTCCCTGGTACGCACTAGTACTTAGACAATTAAAAAAAAACTGAAATCAAATGGCACAATCCAGGTCCTGACCTATAAGCTGAAAAGCAGAAAAACATAGTTAGTTGGTTGTAAACCTCCTAAAAAAAATAAATAAAAAAATAAAAATCTGTAAGACAAAGGCATAATGAGCTAGTATGCATTGCACACTAGCTCATTATGAAATACCTACCTTAGAACGAAGCCCTTCCAGCAGTGAGCGCTCACCGCTGAGAATGCCGACATGTTCATCTGTCTTCCTACTGGGTTTGTGTCCTACGGCCGTCTGATTGGCCGGAGCCATGATGACAACACAGGGCTCTGAAGGAACAGCACCGGTGGCCGTTTCTTCAGAGCGCAAGCTCCGGTGATGTCACTGGCTGCATGTAAAATAAATATCCTCTAAACCACTGGTGTCAAACACAAGGCCCCCCAGGCCATTTCATGTGGCCCTCGCACCTCTCCTGCAGCACCCCCCTTGTCTCTGCCCCCACATTGTCTCAGTAGTTGGCAGCAGAGGGGACAGAACTACTTTGCCAGATCCAGTGCTTCTCTGTGCAGCTGCAGAAAGGCTTGTCTTTGCTCACCCCCCCCCCCCCTTCTCAGCAGTCGGCAGTAGAGAGGAGGGTAGAACAACTCCATTTGCAACACCACCTTTTCTCTGCTTCCCATGGTCTCGGCATTCAGCAGACTCCACCCCTCCTCTGGTCCTCCTCCAGACCCTGTACTTTCTTCCTCCCAGATCCACCTTCATCTTCATCCTGGCAGCAGCACAAGGTAAGGGGGTGCACTGTGATGTAAGGAAGGGTGGGTGACTCTTGACTTCTGATGGCGGGGGGCTCTTGACATCTCATGTAAGGGGATGTGAGGTGCTCTGGACATCTAATCTTACAGATATAACCGGCCCTTTGAGAGCAACCATAATGCTGATGTGGCCCATGAGGAAATTTAGTTTGACACCCTTGCTCTAAACGGTGCACGTTTAGGAGATATTTAAAGTACCTATAGATAAGCATTATCATAGACTTACCTATAGGTAAAAGTTACAGAGGGAAGCCTACTTCCTCTTTAAGTGTAACAGGAGACGTATCCCACATCTCTATGTAAGCAGGGGTTAGAGCCCTCCTTTGAGTAGAGCTGGTGGGGGGAGTTATACATAAATAGCCCTATATAGCCAGTGACGTTCATCTAAGGCTATACACACACACACACACACAAATATATATATTGGGAACATGTTCAGTATTGGTCCTCATGGTGTTCAACACTTTGCTTTTAACCACTTCCCAAACCACCTGCCGCCTATTTACTGCGGCAGGGTGGCTCTCCTGCACAAACCGCCATAAATCTACGTTGGTCGCGCGCGGGAAGCTAGGGGGCGAGCTCCTGCCCCCACTCGGCAGCGGAGAAGTCAATGCGTATATAGAAGGATCACCTGAGCTCTGTGATCATTTCAGGGAGAAGGACGGTCGGCTGTGTTTACAACAGCCAACCGTCCTTCTCTCTCTGAGGGGAGTGATCGCGGGTGTCAGGCGGAAATTGGAGCCGCCTGACACCCGCGATCACTCTCCACAGAGAGAGAAGGACGATCGGCTGTTGTAAACACAGCCGACCGTCCTTCTCCCTGAAATGATCACAGAGCTCATGTGATCCTTCTATATAGGATCACATGTCTCTTTGGTCATCTCAGAAGGCACGCCCCCCCAACAGTTAGAATCACTCCCCTAGGGTCGCATTTAACCCCTTGATCACCTATACTGTTAACCCCTTCCCTGCCAAGTGTCATTATTACAGTAACAGTGCATATTTTTAGCACTGATTACTGTAGTAATGTCACTGGTACCTCCAAAAGTGTCAAAATGTAAGTCAGGGGTCCGATCTGTCCGCCACAATGTCGCAGTCCCACAAAAAAAAAAAAAAAAATCACAGATCGCCGCCATTACTAGTAGAAAAAAAAAACAAAAAAAAAAGGCAAAAATCTTTCCCGTAGTTAGTAGACGCGATAACTTTTGTGCAAACCAATAAAAATACGCTGATTGTGATTTTTTTTTTACCAAAAATGTGTAGCAGAAAACACATTGGCCTAAAATGTTAAAAAATGTTGATTTTTAAGTTTTTCTTTTTGAGAATGTCATATAGCAGAATGTGAAAAAAAAATTTTTTTTTTCCAAAATTGTTGCTATTTTTTTTGTTTATAGTGCAAAAAACAAAAATCGCACAGGTGATCGTATACCACCAAAAGAAAGCTCTATTTGTAGGAAAAAAAGGATGTCAATTTTATTTGGGTAGAGCGTTGAACAACCGCGCAATTGTCTGTTAAAATGGGAGCTGGGCTAGCACCCAACTAGTGTGTGCAGGGATTAGCTGGAGACTCACTCACCCGGTGCGGCTTTCTTTGTTTCATGGTGAGTGGAGTTATACATCCCTAAGGCCTGGTTCACACTGGTGGGACATGCACTCTGACATTGGAAGCAAATTTCGCATGATGTGTATGACTCAATGGTTTCCTATAAGAGCCGTCTTAACTGGTCCCAAACAAGTCAGTCCAACTTTGAAAAAGGTTCCTGCACTACTTTGGTCTGACTTT
The DNA here is from genome assembly GCF_965119305.1 of Pelophylax lessonae. Classification (NCBI taxonomy): domain Eukaryota; kingdom Metazoa; phylum Chordata; class Amphibia; order Anura; family Ranidae; genus Pelophylax; species Pelophylax lessonae. The sequence goes on from NC_138768.1 coordinate 680,653,512, forward strand.
GGTCCAACGTCAGGCCATTCAATATTATTGAAGTTGGATCAAAGTTGGATCATCATCCTAGGGGCGTGGGGTCCCCCCTAAAGTCCATACCAGACCCTTATCCGAGCATGCAGCCTGGCATGTCAGGAAAGAGGGGGGATGATAAAGCCCCCCTCCTGGACTATACCAGGCCCCATGGCCTCAACATGTGAGGGTGGAATGCATTTGGGCGTAGGGGGACTCTTAATGCATTCTATGCATTAAGATAAAAAGACTGGTGTGCAGCAGCCTCCCTCAGCCCTCCTAATACTTACCCAAGCCCCATCTCTATCCAGCGATGTCCATGACTGCCTCAGCCATCTGGGACTCTCTCTCCTGATTGGCTGATCAGGAGAGAAAGTAGGCAGAGCCGAACAGCAGCTGTGTCTGAATGGACACACAGAGCTACAGCTCAGCTCAGGTGTCCTCTGCTATGGGGGCACTCAACAGAAGGGAAGGGGCAGGAGCCCCAGCCAGGGACCTGAGAAGAGGAGGATCTGGGCTGCCCTGTGCAAAACCACTGCACAGAGGAGGTAAGTATAATATGTTTATTTTAATAGGGAAAAAAAACGAGACTTTACAATTACTTTAACTTTCAACTGCCCCACTGTGCTTTTGCTAAAGTGCCATTAACATGTGGTTTTTGCTCGGGATAGCTGAGCTTTCCCATAGACTTCTATGTGGTCTTGCGGTTTTGGTGCAGTTTCAGAAAGTGCACCAAAGCTGCTGCATACTGTATCTTTGGTATCATTTCTTAAACCACACCAAAACTGTGGGACATCATAGAAGTCTATAGAAAAGTGCAGATATCCCTTATGCAACCCACGGGTTAGCTGTGCTTTGCCCAAAGCGCAGAGGGACCGGGGTAGAGCAGTTCGAAGCCCCCCTTAAACCACTTAAGCCCCGGAAGATTTTACCCCCTTCCTGACCAGGGCCTATTTTGCGATTCGGCACTGCGTGACTTTAAAGGACAATTGCGCGGTCGTGCGACGCTGTACCTAAACGAATTTGACATCCTTTTTTTCCCACAAACAGAGCTTTCTTTTGGTGGTATTTGATCACCTGTGCGATTTTTTGATCATGCGCTATAAACAAAAAAAGAGAGTCAATTTTGCAAAAATAACAATATTTTTCACATTTTTTATATGAAATTCCCAAAAAAAAATGTAAAAATTTAAATTTTTTAACATTTTAGGCCAATTTTTTTTTTTTACCATATGTTTGGTAAACATATGTTTGGTAAAAAAAAAAAAATCGCAAAAAGCGTATTTTGATTGGTTTGCGCAAAAGTTATCGCGTTTACTAACAAAGGGAAAGATTTTTGTCATTTTTGTTGTTTTTTTCTTTAACGCGTAATGGCGGCAATCTGCGATTTTTTTTTTTTTTTTTATTTAAAATTTTCAAGTTTAACAAAACATAGGACATGAATATGCATGTACAAAACATATAATGTAACAACAAGATGTGACAGGGTTCGTGGGCAGGTTGCCCACTGATTGTGAGCAAGGTAGGGGAACACGGGGTAGGGGGTGGGACCAATCTCCAAAACATAGAATCCACTAGGGGAGAATCATGTGGGGATTGCAACTGTGGGAGTTTGATGGTTCGGAAAGATGAAGGAAGCAGGGGGAGAGTCCAAAACATTGGTGGCGTATTTCGAGAAGACACTGCATTTGGAGTTGAAGGTGTCGACCGCACGTGGGGCCGCAGAGTCCATGTTGAGGCGATCAATAGAATGAAGTGTGGTTAGCTCTGACCGAAGCATGGATACATGAGGAGGGGAGGTGGCTACCCATTGTTTTAGTATCAGACGTCTTGCGATGAGCAATGTGGTTAAGATCCAAAGACGAGGTGAGTCAGCTGAGGTGCTGGACCATTTCTGTAGACGCTTGTCCCAGTAACCGAAGAGCAATAACATAGGATCTTTCGGTACGGATACTGTGGTCACTGTGGTTATAAAGGTTAGAACCTGGTCCCAGAATGCAGAGATCGGGGCACAGTCCCAGAATTTGTGGAAGAGTGAAGGGCGCTCCGTGTGACACAGAGTGCATTTGTGGGCATCCTGAACAGATTTGTCTGACAAGAAAGGAATGTGTGCTCTGTGGAATATTTTAAGCTGAGTCTCTTTCCACACTGAATTGGGGGTAAGAGCCAGGGTGGTCCGAAGACCGCTGATAATCTTGGGCAGTGTGTCCTCGCCTGGGAAGTCCTTGAGCCAGTTCGCTGCTGAAGAGGTGAAAGAGGCAGGTGGGCAGAGTTGGATAAACGGTTTATAGATGTCAGAGATAGTATACTTGCCAGAATCCAGTAGGGTGTTAATAAGAGAGAGCTTGATCCTTCTGTCAGGTTTGGTTCGCGTGCCATGGATAAAGTGACGGCATTGCGCCAGATAGAAAGATTCTGAGGGTGGCAGATTGTACGTTTCCAACATGTCAGTACAAGACCGCAGTAGACCTGTTTGAGGGTCACAAAATTGATAGAAATTGACCAGTCCCTTTGATTCCCATTCTTTGTAAACCGCATGGTCCAGGCCGGGAGGGAAAGTGGGGTTCCCTCTAATGGGAAGGTGTTTGGAGAAGTACAGAGACATCTTCAAGAATTTCCTCACCTCCCTCCACACAATAACCGTGTCCCGCAGGAGCAGGTTATGGCGCAGTGTGGGTGGAAGATGAGCCCATTTGGCATGTAGGAGTGAGGTTAGTGTGAAAGGGCTAGACATCTGGGACTCCAGCTCAAAATTAGAGAATTGAGAAGACCGAGATATCCAGTCCAGTGCCACTCTCAACAGACAGGACAAGTTATATAAACGAATGCTAGGAAAATTTATACCAGCGTCTCGCCTGGGGAGGCATAGCTTTTTCGAAGAGATGCGGGGTCTTTTCCCCCGCCAAAGAAATCTGGAGAACGCCTTGGAGAGGTCTTGTATATCCTTATGCTTAATCAATAAAGGAAGGGTTTGAAGAAAGTACAGGATGCGGGCAAAAACTGACCATTTTGATCAAGTGGCATCTCCCCAAAAGAGACAGCGGCAGGTCCTTCCAGTTTTCCAGTTCCCCCCTCACTTTGGTAAACAATGGTGGGTAGTTGAGGGTATAGATAGATGCGGGGGTCCTGCCAATTTTTATACCCAGGTAGGTGATGGAATGTTTCGCTATTTTAAAGGGGGAGTCTGATTCCCATCTTCGGGCCGTGCCCGACCCCAAGGGGAGAATCTCGCTCTTGGAATAATTTATTTTGAGGCCCGAACATTTCCTGAAGGCATTAAACGTGGACACAATCGTGGGAATGTCTGCAGAGGGGCATGAGGTGAATAGGAGGACGTCATCTGCAAATAAAGAGATCCTCAGGTCTAAGTGACCCAGGCGGATCCCATGTAGGGGGGCAGGGCCAGAGAGGTACCTAGATAAAGGTTCCATGGCCAGGTTAAAGAGTAGTGGGGACAGCGGGCAACCTTGGCGAGTACCTTTAAACAGTCGAAAGTCCTCGGTCATCGAACCACCTACGCAGAGTCTGGCCGTCGGGGAAGTGTACATAGAAGTAATCAGTCGGACGAACAGGCCCTGAAAACCCATGGCATCCAAGACTTTACGCAGCCAGACAAAGTTAACATTGTCGAATGCCTTTTCGCCGTCTAGGGTCACAATGGCCAAGTCTTGCGAGGGGTACAAACGTGCTTGCTCCAGTACCAGCAGTACTTTCCGGATGTTCGCCGAGGCCGATCTTCCCTTAGTAAAGCCAGACTGCGCTGGGTGGATCAAGTGTGGCATAATGGCCGCCAAACGAGAGGCAACGATTTTTGACAGTATTTTCACATCAAGATTAAGCAATGAGATAGGGCGGTAGGATCCTGGCTCTAGGGGGTCCTTACCTTTTTTTGCAAGCAGTTTAATTATGGCTTGGTTGCCCGTTGGGAGGTAAGGCCCGCCTTCCCAAATGCTGGCGTAAACCACCACCAAAGTGGGAACTAGGCTTGCCGTAACGGATTTATAAAATTCCCCTGTAAGGCCGTCTGGACCAGGCGACTTATTCGCCGTGAGGTGTTTAATTGGGTGTGTGACCTCTTCCGCCGAGATAAGAGCATTTAACATGTCAAGCTGGGCAGGGGCGATGCGAGGGAGTCCCGTACCTGATAAAAACATCTCACCCGAGTCATCATTGACTTTCTCTGGGCCATAGAGCGCAGAGTAGAAGTCTCTCATAATACGTTGTACGCCTTGGGGGGTGGAATCTACTATACCCGATGGATCTCGCAGGGACCCAATATGTGTGGGTGACGGTCGACCCTTGCACATTTTCGCCAACAGTTTGCCAGCCTTATTGCCGAACCTGTGCAAGGATGCTGCAAAATGCGCCGTGTGCAGACGTTCGACCTTATCGGCCCATTCATCAAAGTTCTTTTTGGCCAAGACCCATTTTTCCCTGGTTGATTGGGTATCTCCCAGTAATAGATTACGATGTGCTTTGCGGAGACGATTACTCGCCGACTTATAACCGCTCTTCGCGTGTCGTTTGAAAGCCGCCGCATAGGAGATAATACGACCTCTCAGGAAAGCCTTACCCACTTCCCAGAATAAATGGGGGGAGGAGACGTGGGATGCATTGGTGTCAACATATTCCTGCCATGCCCGTTCAAGATAACCTTTAAAGTCCTCGTTGTTAGTCAGAAAAGAGGGGAATCGCTATATTAGGGGAACAGCGGGGGAACCGGTAAGGTCAATAGATAGGGAGAGTGGGGAGTGGTCCGATATTGCTATTTCGTGGATCACCGCGTCTTGAGTTACTGGTAGTAGCGAGTCAGTACAAAAGAGATAGTCAATTCTCGTGAGAATTTTGTGGGGTGGGAATAAAAGGTGTATTCTCTGTCTGTCGGGTGGAAGTGTCGCCAGACATCTGTCAGTGAGAGGGAATCGGTAAGAGTGGCTAGAGGAGTGGGGGGACCGCCTGAACTAGACCGCCGTATCCGCGAGGGGTCGAGATCTGTCAAGAACTGGGTCCATGACAGCATTGAAGTCGCCCCCCATCAAATGGGGGATAGGAGGGAGGGCCAGAGTTCGGGTTGATAACATTGAGTAGAAGGACTGTTTAAAAACATTGGGAGCGTAAACGTTAGAAATAATAAATTCCTTGTTGTTGATGCGGACGTGGGCCGAGATATATCGGCCATCCGTGTCCCCATCCACCGCAAGAATTTCTACCGAGAGCCGTTTATGAAACAGAATAAGGACACCTGCTTTGCGTCCTAGTGCTGCAGAACCTACCACCTTGCCTACCCAAAGTTTTTCCATACGAGCCATGTCAGCAGTGGGAAGGTGAGATTCCTGAATAAGAGCGATATCGGCCCGGAGACGTTTAAGATGTCTCAGGACTTTCATTCTCTTAGCCGGGGATCGGAGAAATTTGACATTCCAGGAAATTAGCGTCATAGTTCACCTAACGAGAATGGATATCTGTCACAGTTCGTATGGTGTCTAACCATTATCAGGGGGATAGCTAGATATATGTGAATAAGTAAAGATCGCCATCTGGTAAGAACGTGTCGCCATGTATGTGTGCAGACCATAAGGAGTTTGACCCCTGGGGAAAAGGACTGGGGGAGGGGGGATCTGGAAAATTGGGTAGGAAGACACAAGTATAAAACAGGAACATAAACATAGTCGCAAAGACTTCTCTTTTTTCCGCATGCATATGCGATGGAGCACAGCTCCCCAAGTGCGTCTCCAGACACTGCAGGGGACAAATTTAACCCCGTCAAAGAACGTGTCCGCAGAGACTTGGGTCGCGACCTACAACATAGTGTTGAGCAGCCATGGCATATATAGCATAACGGATAAAAGGATCAGTAAAAAGAACCAATGAACAGCAGAAATATAACATTGGTTACCAAGTAGTAAAATACAGTACAGATCTCCAGTGAGAGAAAACTTACGTTATCAGTCGTTGCACGGCCAGAGCCACCTGGGAGCAAGGCCCGGAGGAAAACTTCCCCAAGGCCCTATTAGAAGTAGAAAACCCAACAAGTCAGATGGCCGAGTCAGCGGGGGGGGGGGGGTCTCCGCGGCCAGAGCTAACCACATCAGAGTATCGTTGCCGTTTCGGGGATTCCTTCCTGGGGCTGTGAGAGATGCCTGGTCTGTAAAAGGAGAGGGATTTGGCTGAGTTGCTATGACCTGGTTCGCCATGTTGTAGTGAGCGGACAAATTTCTCTGCCTCCGCAGGATCTTGGAATGATAGCTGGTTGCCGTTCGGGGCTCGAAGGCGCAAAGTCGCCGGGTAGGCCAAGGTAAATTTAATGCGTTCCTGGTGTAACTGGGAGCATACGGTTTGGAAAGTTTTGCGTTTTTTTGCGACTTCGACTGAGTAGTCTGCAAAGATGAGGATTTTCATACCTTCGATCTGGAAATGTGGGTTTTGGCGGAACTTCTGAAGGATGGCAGATTTGTCTGCGTAGTTTAAGTATTTCGCGATGACTGGGCGAGGGGTCTTACGTTCCTCTGAATAAAGTCCCATTCTGTGGGCCCGTTCAACCACACAGGTCCCTTGTATGCCCAGGGCCGCAGGGATTTTCCGTGCGCAGATTTCTGGAATGGCCGAGGGTTGGACGGATTCTGGAATCCCAATAAATCTTAGGTTACTCCGCCGAGACCTATTTTCCAAGTCCTCCAGTTTGTCCATAACAAGACGATTGATTTTGTCTTGGGTTTGCTCTGTGCCCTGCATCTGGTAGATTTCGTCCTCTATACTGGAAATCCGGGTTTCGGCCTCATTGAGGCGGTGGGAGTGAGACTCCAGCTCTTTCCTTATCGCCGCCATGCCAGCAGACACGGCCTGTTCCACCGATGCCTTTATCGTGGGGGTGAGCAGCTCCACCACCGCCCTCGCAATCCTCTCAGTGGAGGGGTCCGGGGCCGAAGAGGACGCTGTATTGGGTGGTCGGAGGTCACCTTCTGGCTGCCTGCTAGTGTCCATGGCTGCCGAATCCGCTGCCGGACCGGAGTAGGCCGCGACTGCGGCCTCGATTTGCGCCGAGCCCGGCGGAGGCTTCGCGGCCGGTTTCTCCAGGAACCGTTCCATCCCGGAACGAAGGGCAGATAGCGGCCGGGTCCGGGAGGTATCCCGAGGCAGAGGGGGGTGCTGATGGCAGGCTGGATGCGTCGGGTAAGGTTTTATATGCCGGATTGCTGGGGCGCACCGCGGGAGCTGCTTAGGAGCCTGCTACTCCATGCGGCGCCGGAACCGGAAGTGTGCGATTTTTTTTGCGGGACTGTGACATTGGGGCGGACAGATCGGACCCTTGACTGACATTTTTGACACTTTTGGGGTTACCAGTGACATTACTACAGTAATCAGTGCTATACATATGCACTGTTACTGTAAAAAAGACGCTGGCAATGAAGGGGTTAACTTTTTTTGAGAGGGAGGGGTTAAGTGTGTCCCTAGGGTCGGGTTTCTAACTGTGATTGGCTGTGGCTTGATGTGTAAGAACAGTGATCAACGGTCCTACATAGTAGAACTGTGTGATCACCATTCTTACACAGGGGAGAATGACAGGCGGCTTTGTTTACATTAGGCGCCTGCCTTTCTCCCGGTGTAACGGACGATCGCGAGTGACCGGCGGACATCGGGTCCTCCGGGCACACGCGCGGGAGAGTCCGTGACCGAGCGGGAGCGCGCCTCCGGCGGCATGCGCTCGCTCCCTAGAGCCTCACAGGCTAGCGACGTAGCCCTACGTCGCTTTGCCTGTGAGGGGCTGACCGCCGCCGTAAATAGTCGTGCGGCGGTCGGCAAGCGGTTAAAATAACTAAAGGCAAAACGTTTATTTTTGTTTTAGATAAGAGTGGAGAGGGATTAGGACATCTGTCAGTTTCTATTGCTGTCCATGCCCCCATTAGGGAGATTCACCCTCTCTGTTTGTCCTGATTATTGTTATCATCCAAAGTGAAAAAGAAAGAAAATCCCAATTTTTGGTTTACATCAGAACAGTAATAGAGGAATGGGGACACCCTGGTGACACCCCAGGACTCCCTTACTTTGTGGGGATTTCCTGTCACTTCCTGTATTGGCTATGGGACAGGAAAAAAGGGAAATCTCCCTTATGGGACACAGATTTAAAAAAAAAAAAAAAAACTAACAGGGGTTATAACCCTCTCTTACTCTAGCCAAAAAAAAAAAGGTTTTCCTTTAGTTACACTTTAAAAAAGTTCTCAGGAAAAAGTAGAAATTGTAATAAACTAGCAGTCTATTTACAAGATAAACTTCTCTGAGCCCAAATATGACAAAGATATTGCCCAAAACAGTATTATAAATAGTAAAACTGTCTGAACTGTTATGAAAAATAAAAGTATGGTGAAATATCATACTTTCATAAAAAGGCTTTTTTGAGCGCTATTTAAATGCTTCTGCATAGAAGTGTCAAAATTTGGAACATGAGAGCCCTCTAGTGGCTTCTCCGCAAGACTTTAAATTACTAAGGAGCCTTTTTATGATCAAAAATCTGTTTATAAAAGCTTGCTTGGGATTATGTATGTCATATCTATTCATTAGTTTAACACTTTTAGCGCCCACAGTTTTTTAAACATCTTCCTTTATGCTACGGAATTCTGCCACAAGCTGCGAAATTGGAAATTAGGAAAATAAACTTGCAAGATGAGTAACAGTAGGGTGCCTAATTACTTGTAATGTATTTCTGCATATAAAATAGAGCAGTTGTTCCCCACCATACAGTAAAACTATATTACCCAAAATTGTCCATAGAGGACAATTAGAAAACCTTTGCAGCTCATGGATTAAAAGTTACCAGTGAATGATGACTCTAAAATGATTGCTCTTGCTCCAGTGAACACAGACAGCAACAACTAACATTTAGGCTCGGTTCACATATATGCGATGCGGGAAGGCTGCGAATTTGCAGCCTGTTCCCGCATCGCACACGCACCCCCGGCAGTTCACACTGCCATATGCGATACGCTGGGGGTGTCAATGTAATCTTAACGACACCCCCAGTTTGATCGCATATCGCAGTGCGATCATGCAGCTCGCACAGGATCGGATCGCACAAGTGTGAACCGCTGTGCGATCCGATCCTGATGCGGCTAGAAAAAAGGGTCCTGTGCGTGTTTGGTGCGGCTGCGGTGCGAATTTAGCCATACAAAAACTGTATGGCTAAACTCGCACCGCACAGCTGATCGCATGTAATGTCGGAGCAGTGCGCTCCGACATTACATGCGAACCCGGCACTCGCAGAAGTGTGAACCGGGGCTCAAGTACACAGTATTACCTAACATTATGTATGTGTGGGCACCCACAGAATGTGCTGCATTCCTGTGTTTGTGGGTGGGGCTTTTAAAACATTTTTTGGTTTAATTTATTTCATTTAACTTGAATTTTTTAAACTTTTTTTATATACTTTTTTCTTTTTTAACGTAAAGCAGTATTAAGCCCAAAAACACAAATTTATTATGGTGCAGCTTACCAGTTCTTACATGTGGTGACTCCAATAATTTTTTTTTTTTTTTTTAGGCTTTTGTTCCTTTTTTTCTCTGGTGATCTGCCCAGTAACAAACTTACTGTCTTAAGCCTAGTACACAAGAGCCCAATGGTGTCTGGCATTGGCCGGCATTGGCCAGTTCAATAGAAACAGAACACAATAGCACAGCAGTAGAGATCGCTGTACTAACATCCTGCAATAAAGTGATCAGTGCTAAAAAAAAAAAAATGCACTGTAACTGTAATAATGACACTGGCAGGGAAGGGATTAACATCAGGGGAGATCAAAGGGTTACATGTGTTCCATGGGAGTGCTTGCTAAGTGTGTGGGGATGCTTTGACCAGGGGAAGACAGCAATCTGTGTTTCTGCTAAGCAGAAACACAAGACCTCCATCTTCCTCTCTGACTGAAAGGGCAGTCTTAGTCCTTAGGGTTCAATATTGGGTTGGCCCTCCCTTTGCAGCTTTAACAGCTTCAACTCTTCTGGGAAGGCTGTCCGCAAGGTTTAGGAGTGTGTCTATGGGAATTTTTTACCATTCTTTCAGAAGTGCATTTGTGAGGTCAGGCACTGATGTTGGATGAAAAAGCCTGGCTCACAGTCTCCGCTCTAATTCATTCCAAAGGTGTTCTATCGGGTTGTGCAGGCCAGTCAAGTTTGCACAGTGAGGTAAATACTGCAGCGAAGGAAAGATGGTGAGGAGCAGGGGGGTATGTAAGGACCGATCGCACACTATTATCAAGAAACAAAAGACACATTGTTCTGCAACATAGGTAAAGAAGGAAAAAGATTGTCAATTTGTACAGGCCAGAAAGGTGCATACACTGGAATAATATAAAAGTTACAATTTTACTAAAGTGTTTTGCATATAAAAGATTATAAAGCTACTAAAGCGTTTCATTAAATTTATGAGTTCTTTTAGAATAGATCCTCATTTTCCGATACATTTCACCAATTTTGGCTTCATCAGGACTTGAGGAAACCATATAGTACACATTTACAAAGAAAGAAGTAGTCATTTACACAAATATATACATTTTACATACATATATTAACAATTCATTAAAACTACAGCCACACTTTAGATATGTGGAACCCACCTCAACACAAAAACCAAAACAAAAGTGTAAAAGAAGAGATTGGCCAGAGAGAGCCTAAACATATCTAAAGAGAGGGGTGTAATGATGTCCACAATTATGTTGCTTGTAGCCAACTGGGTTATAATAAACTAGACATTAAGCCCGCTAAATTAACGGGCACTAGAACATATGTGGTCAAACATTTGTAAAAACAGACTTTTTCCAGTACAAAAAAAAGTGGACAACCATGCAGTTGATAAAAAGTAGGTATGGTCATTCATTGGCAAACAAAATAAGACCAGCCTTTCAATTCCCAATCTAAACTTTATTCTGGGAGACAAAAAAGTATTATAATTACATACTGATATCATCATTTGACTGCACTTACCTCTTTGGTCAGTCAGATATTGTTCCCTTATTTCACTTTATATATGGGGACCTTATCAGTAGTCCTAATTTCCTGCGGTTCTATATGAGCGCCGATGTCTGGGTGCATCCCTATTGCAAAATAGTGGAATTGTTCAGTAACACAAAGAGCAGGGATGTGTAAAGTAACCCATATCATCATCTCTGCCTTCAGTAAACTGGTATCTAATTGGATGTCATTAGGTCTTGTCTTTTGCTGATCATTGTCGCACTTTGCACTGCACTGTTAAGTAAGCCTGAAAACTTTGCATGATAAGCTTGTGTTAAATAATGCTCATTCCCCACATAACCAGCATGCTTTATAACAGCCCTCAAATTTTCCACTCGCCTACTCGCATTTTGCGAGTGGAAAATTATGTATGGCGAGCTACTGCCAGGGGAAGAGAGGAGAGGAAAGCCGCCGAAGGATTGGATAATGTCAGCGGCGGATCATCCCGCTCAGCTTTAATTGTAATGGCCGGGCGCTCGCCGACATACACAGTTCCGTCTCCTAGCGCGGCTTCTTTGATAGACAGAACACCTGGCCAACCAGGACGTGTTCTGTCTATCAAAGAAGCCGGGCTAGGAGGCGGGACTGTGTATGTCAGCGAGCGCCCGCCAATTACAATTAAAGCTGAGCGGGATGATCCGCCGCTCCGACATTATCCGGCCAGCAGGACTGATGGAGGGGTTCAAGCCCAAGTTGGAAAAATCGGCAGTACATCGGTACAAGGTAGGGTGGGATGGATGGATGGATGGCTGCTCTGGCTGGGCGTCTGTGTCATGGGAGGTGGAGGGGCGCTGCCAGGAGTGTTTCTGTGACAGGAGAGAGCGGGATGCGCTCTCTCTGTCTTCTTGCCGGGCTTCACACACTCCTGTCAGATCGGGACTTCTCCCCTGAGTCAGAGTGGAGGTGGAGCGGAGGAGAAGACAATTAATTCCTAAAGCTTTGCACGGACAGCTCGGGAGAGATGCGGCTGCAGAAGGGGTAGAAGATTGCGGCTCAGGAAGGACACTGGGTGTCAGATCGGGACTATACAGAGTTTGTTATCCCCTGTCCTCCGAGTCAAAGCAAGCAATGTGGAAAGGGGGCGGGTAACAAACTCTGTATAGTCCCGATCTGACATGCAGTGTCCTTCCTGAGCTGCAATCTTCTTCCCCTTCTGCTTCTGCAGCCGCATCTCTCCCGCCAGCTGTCCGTGCAAAGCTTTAGGAATAGGAATAGGCTTCTCCTCCGCTCCTCCTCCGCTCTGACATAAGAAGAGGAGGATCACAGAGCGATGTATCTGGTATCACAGGTGCTGTATCTGAGGTCTGTGACATGCTGGAGGAAAGGGTGAACTACACTGGGGTACAAATCTTATCCTGTCACCTCCCAAATTCCCATCTCAGCACAATCCCCCCCTCCCTCCTAGCACAGCCCCCCCATCTCAGCACAGTCCCCCCCCTCCTAGCACAACCCCCCCATCTCAGCACAGCCCCCCCCCTCCTAGCACAACCCCCCCATCTCAGCACAGCCCCCCCCTCCTAGCACAACCCCCCCATCTCAGCACAGTCCCCCCCCTCCTAGCACAACCCCCCATCTCAGCACAGTCCCCCCCATCTCAGCACAATCCCCCCCTCCTAGCACAACCCCCCCATCTCAGCACAGCCCCCCCCCCTCCTAGCACAATCCCCCCATCTCAGCACAGTCCCTCCCCTCCTAGCACAACCCCCCCATCTCAGCACAATCCCCCCTCCTAGCACAACCCCCCCATCTCAGCACAGTCCCCCCCCCTCTTAGCACAACCCCCCTCCCATATTGATCCCACCTAGAAGTAATCATCTTCTCCCCACCCCTCATGCTACAAATTCTCTTATTCCAACCCCCTCCCCCCAGGGACAATCCCCCAAAAAGTATTTGTACTAGGAGGGGTGGGGAGAAGATGATTACTTCTAAGTGGGATCGATATGGGGGGGGGAGCGGGGTTGTGCTGGGATGGGGAATTTGAGAGGTGACAATATAAGATTTCTTCTAGCAGGGGAATTGGGGGGGAGGGTGCTAGGAGGAGTGATTCGTGCTGGGGGGGTGAGGATTTGTGCCAGGAGTGGGGATTTGGGGATTGCCCTTATAGAGATTATTGGAATGGGGTGGGGGGATGGATTTGTGCCAGAACAGGAAGTCTTGGGGCTGTTAAAAAGGGGTATTGGGGGGGGGGGGGGTTTGTGCCAGTAGGAATAATGGGTTTTTTTGTGCTAGGGGGAAAATTTTGATGGGGGGAGGATTTGACGGGTAGGATTTGTTCTAGGAGGTGAAATTTTGGGGGGGAGGGTACTAGGATGGTGATGTGGGGGTTCCAGACCCTTGATGGGCACTGATTAGGCTGCACTGATGGGCAATGAAAACGTTGTTATTAATATTTATTTTTGTAACTTCTGCATTTATGCAAAAACATTTAACAGTATAATTTTATGGCGTGTTTAGGGGCGGAATTAGGGGCGGGGCAGGGTAGGAGTTGGGTGGGGCAACTGGTGGCGAGTAACCCTTAAGGCCTGGCTAGTAGCTCAGGACTTTAAATTTTGAGCCCTGCTTTATAACATAAGCTCTATTAACACATCTGCTTCTGGAGGTGGTCATTTGTAAAAACATACTTGTTCCAGTTAAGCGAGAGCCTCTGTCAGCTCTGCGTCCCTGTTGCCCTAGCAACGTCGGGGACATGCGCAGAGCTGACTGAGCGGCTCTCGCTTATCTCGTTCTTTTTTTCTAACAACGCGAGAGCCGCATGACGTAGGCAGCTCTGCGCATAGCGTCCCTGTTGCCCTAGCAACATCGGGGACACGCGCAGAGCTGACCCGCCACGTGCCCGCACACACCCGCCGCTTCAACATTTTCGCCCGGCCGCCCGAAGTCTCTGCGCTCCAAGTCCCAACGGCTGTCCGTGGGGCACATGCGCAATAGCGCAATCCCACGGACAAAGGGACTGGACGCAGAGACACTTGTACTTTATATAGTAAGATGGAAATCTTACTATGGACTGATTATACTAGGGGAACATGCAGTTTACCGGAACTAGGATTCGTCACATAGGTCCGAGATACCAGAGTGTCGGAGGCATCTCACATACATGATATATTGGGGAATGTGCGATATTGTCACACTGTTCCTTTACTGTAAAACAAAACAAATCACCAGATATAGAATATATATTTATCAAATACACCCAGGGACAGCCTATTCACCAATGTACCTGCTTGTGTTCCAACCTATATATAGGTCTTTCATAGGACTTAACATGTGACCCAAGTCACATATCGGTCGCTTCATCTGAGTGCACTGGCGCTGCCACGTCATGCACACTGGGGTCAGGTGCAGCAGACCATGCTACTGGCTGGCACCCCCCATCTGTGCTCGACTCACCACCCATGTAGCCAGTCAGATGACCGAGTAAGCCTCACGCCAGGTCCTAGGTCGTCCCTAACTCATGAGAGCACAGGGGGACACAGATGGCAGAGGAGAGGCCCAAGAATGGGTTTCTACCCCATGGACTCAGATTGCTGATAGCATGGGCCAAACGCCCACATAATGGAAGTCACTGCGCATGCGTGGCCATATCGAGATGCCGCTCCACACAGACTAATGCAGGCTGCTTCCACATATGCCAGACCTCAAAAAGATGGAAAAAAGAGACACCAAAACCAAAGTACATAGAATAGTATGCATGCATACACCTGCAATACAGTTACATGATCATTGTTAATATTATTAAAATATTAACATATAGCTACCTTGTTGCTGTATACATCATCAGAGATTAACAATTTTGCACTTTGTGCTGAACAAGTATGAAATATCGGTTCTATCATCCACCCACTCTAAATATGGGGGCAAATAAACCCATCAAAGTGCAATTGTGGGACCACAAAACAAGATCTTGAAGAAAGGGCTTATAACTTAGCATATCATTCAACCCAGGAGGGGTTGTAGCACTAAGATTGTAAATCCCTCTTGCTTTCTTACGCAGTACTTTAGGGTCTATGTCTCCCCCTTTAGGATCCTCTGCTATTGTTTCAAGAACCGCAAATTTGATAAGAGACTCTTCAAAATTGTGTTGTAGTCCAACATGACCCCCAATCAGGGTATTCATTTGGCCATTTCTGATGTATGAGATGTGGTCTGAAATTATCTTCTAGAAGGGTCTAATTGTTTTGCCCACTAAAAATGCTCCATAGGGGAAAAAGATCAGAAGTATCCTGTTCATAGGATGGCAAAGTCGTTATATGAGGGTGTAAATGTTGGTCCACCATACTACTGGCCAATTATCTCTGGTATATCATCCTATACCAGAGATAATTGGCCTGCCGAGGGGTTTTGTTGTATTTTTATGGGTCTTTGGAAGGGCATAAAATGTTGGAGTATGTAGGTGCTGTACTTTCATATACTCATATGTATCTTTATTAATTACGTCATTCCTATGTGCGTTGTTTTGGAAGCTGATCATTTTGTCCTCAGTTATAGGTCTATACCACTGGCGATTTTTGAGAATATCCCAGCACATTTTTCTGTATTGTCAATACAACCATGTTCCTCATCAGTTTTTGTTCTTTTTCTTGAATTCTGTGTTCTAAAGTGTGCATGGCTGCATAGGCGTGCGCAGCCTATTGCATTAGGGTGTGCACCCCAAAGCTCAAACACACATGCCTGTATATATATATATATATATATATATATATATAGAGCAGTGATGGTGAACCTTGGCATGAGACGGTCAGAGACTGCAGACATGATACAGGAGATGGTCAGAGACTGCAGACATGATACAGTAGATGGTCAGAGACTGAGGACATGATACAGTAGATGGTCAGAGACGGCAGACATGATACAGGAGATGGTCAGAGACTGCAGATGTGATACAGGAGATGGTCAGAGACTGCAGATGTGATACAGGAGATGGTCAGAGACTGCAGACGTGATACAGTAGATGGTCAGAGACTGCAGACATGATACAGGAGATGGTCAGAGACTGCAGATGTGATACAGGAGATGGTTAGAGACTGCAGATGTGATACAGGAGATGGTCAGAGACTGCAGATGTGATACAGGAGATGGTCAGAGACTGCAGATGTGATACAGGAGATGGTCAGAGACTGTAGACATAATACAGGAGACGGTCAGAGACTGCAGACATAATACAGGAGATGGTCAGAGACTGCAGACATGGTACAGGAGATGGTCAGAGACTGCAGACATGATACAAGAGATGGTCAGAGACTGTAGATGTGATACAGGAGACGGTCAGAGACTGCAGACATAATACAGGAGATGGTCAGAGACTGCAGACATGATACAGGAGATGGTCAGAGACTGCAGACATAATACAGTAGATGATCAGAGACTGAGGACATGATAGAAGATTGAAGAGCACTAGGGGGGCCGGAGAGCACAGGGGAAGCAGAGAGCACTGGAGTAGGTGAAGGGCACGGTGGGGGGGGGACAGGAGAGAATTAAGAGGGGGTTTGGAAAGCATTGTAGGGGGGTTGGAAGGCGCAGGGGGTGGAGAGGACTGGGGGGGCGAGCAGGGAAAACCAGGGGGGTGGAGAGCACTGGGGGGGACAGGGAGAATAGGGGGAGGGAGATGAAAAGGGAGCTGAAGAGCATGGGGGGGGGCTAAAGAACAGGGGTGTCTAGTGCGCTGGGGGGTTAAGATCACTGGGGGGTCAGCAAAGGAAGTTGTGTATGAGGGGGATAGGGCAGCTGCATATAGAGGAATTGATCTTTCCCTATTCTTCCTGCAGGAGGGAGAGGAGGACAATCAGTTATTCAGCAGCTGCAGGAAGAATAGGGAAGGACGAATTCCTCTATATGCAGGTTCCCCATCCCCCTCCTATCCAGCACAGAGCACACACCCTTGAGCAATGGGCACTCACCTTCTTCCCGCCGATGCCCCGCCCCCTTTCTTCCCGCCGAGGCTCCGCCCCCTTTCTTCCCGCTGAGGCTCCGTCCCCCTTTCTTCCCGCCGAGGCTCCGCCCCCCGCTTGCAGCACAGATTGAAGGAGCTGCCACTGCAGCTGCCTTCACACTGCCATACAGGATCTCTCAGAGGACGCTGGCTGATACCCCTAGTGCGCCCCCCCATTGGTACCCCACTGTGTGTGTGACACTGTCCTGTAGTAGCTGCTTGCGGTGATGTCGGGGGTGGGCAGGATCGAGCAACTGTCAAACACCAGCCAATGATTGGGCTGCTTAAGAAAGGGGCGGAGCCACATAAATGAAGCATCCGCCCAGACCCCATCCCATTGGCTGGTGTTTGATAGCTGTTCGGTCCCACCCATCCCCGACATCACCCCTGAGTTCTGACAGCTTGTCTTTCCCCCTGCAAGCAGTAACATTACCTGACAGTGTCACACACACTGAACTGCTCTGGTAAGCCGCACTATCTGCTGGAGACACAGGGTGATTAGGGTGTGCCCAGGCACACCCGGCACACCCCGTGCGCACGCCTATGCATGGCTGAAAGAACGGGAAGAGTGAGACATATGAGATACATTTGAGTCAGATTCACTATCTGTATCCCTTACATAATTAGTATTGTGACGGTTCCATCTTTTCTATCTGTTATTTCTTGTTTAAGGCCACATATAGGCATATTATCCCCAAAGGCAATTTTATCTCTATAAAATGTTTGTTCCTTTTTCTGTATAATTCTTTAGTAAAGGTTTCTAATTGTTCTTTAATAACTTTCTCTTTAAGTTTGAAGTCAGTATGGGAGCAAATCTGGTTGTTTTCACTGTATATTTTTAGGAATTCTTCGTCTACTATTAAAATTTGCTGGTTATAGTATTGTACTAACAATTCCATCATTTTTTTCAAGCATGCTTTCAGATTAGACTCCCATAGTAGCCTAAAGGAGTTGTAATAGTTACATAGTAGTTGAGGTTGAATAAAGACAATAGTCCATCCAGTTCAACCTGTGTAGGTGTGTATGGCCGTAATCATCTCTCATACCCCTGAATGTTCTGATCCTTGAGATGTACGTCCAAGAGTCTTTTGAAAGTAGCCATACTTCCCGCAGAAACTACCTCTTGTGGTAGAGAATTCCACAATCTTGTAGCCCTAACAGTAAGGAACCCCCTGTGTTGCCTGAGGTTGAAACGCTTCTCCTCTAATCGCATTGTATGCCCTCGAGTCCTCATGCAATCCTTTTGGACTGAATAGCTTTTTTTCTATGCTGAGATCACCATTGAGGTATTTATAAATTGCTATTATATCCCCTCTTAGGGTAATGGCAGAAGGTTTTTTATCTTAATGTATTCTATGCATTAAGATAAAAAGCCTTCTGTGTGTAGCAGCCTCCCCAGTGCCCCCTAACACTTACCTATGCCCCCTCTCTATCCAGCGATGTCCACGAGCCCCTCGGTCATCTGGAACTCTCCCTCCTGATTGGCTGAGACACAGCCTTGGTGCGATTGGCTCCTGCGGCTGTCAAAGTCAGTTAGCCAATCAGGAAATAGAGGGGGCAGGGCCAAATGGCAGCTCCATGTCTGGATGGACACACAAAGCTGCAGTTCAGCTCGAGTGCCCCCATAGCAAGCTGCTTACTGTTGGGGCACTCGATCGGAGGGAGGGGCCAGGAGCAGCAACGAGGGACCGAGAAGAGGAAGATCCAGGCTGCCCTGTGCAAAACCAACTGCATAGAGCAGGTAAGTATAACATGTTTGTTATTAAAAAAAAAAAAAAAGAGACTTTACAATCACTTTAAAGTCTAGGTTGACCTCCTAGGCATTTGGAAAAACCTGAACCCTTAAAGTGTATATAAACCCCCACATACACCCAGTGAAGTGAACAGCCTCAGATGATACACAGGGATGAAACAAATCTCCTTACATAAGTTTTACATATATATCTGCTGTCTTCAGCTTGCTATGTTCTTTAGAAAGCGAACACCATGTTACAATTTGTTCTTCCTGTTTCAGCTGTGGGAGTGGAGTCTTGTCATACACTGTGTGACAGCTTATTGGAGGAAAGGCACCCCCCCCTTCCACATAGGCAGAAGAACGCTGTGCTGTGAATAGACCAGCCCTCTGCTAATCTATTTATAACACCCATCCCAACACAAATTTTCAGCTGCTTTTATCTCCAGTGTCAGAGAACTTGTCAGAAGTTATCATGCTGATAACAGAAGAATGGAGCAGCAGAAAATCTCAGTGCTTTGGAGAGAGATAAGTAAACACTACAGATATATGTGCCCATGTCAAATTTTAGGAATTGGGTTTACAATCCCTTAGGGTTTATATCCTCTCTGATGTACTTTTCAAATTATTTGACATGCCAAAATAGGCTAGCCTTGCAATCAAGGGTTTTTTTTCAATTTTTGGGCAACTAGATTCAATTCTAAATCACCTCCCTGTGACCATGAACAATCTTTTTGGATACACAACATGAAGCCCTCCCACTCCTGCAAAGGCCGACATCTCAAACAATGTTGTATAGAGTGGTAGCTATTGGCTTAGCAATGTATCTTTAAAGCGGAGTTCCACCCTGGATTTGTTTTTTTTTTTTTTAATACCCCCGGGACAGTCAGGGCTAGTGCATTCCACAATGGCTAGCCTCTGATCTGTCCCGGGTTGCACTTACCTGCAAGACGAAATACTTACCTTGCAAACGTCTTGTCCAGCGCTGCCATCTCAGATGTGGGCAGCTTGAAGCCAGCGCGTCCTCTTCGGCATCTTCTTCCGCCTTCTGTGGTCCCACGATGCTCTGCGCCGGCCCCGACATCACTTCCGGGTCGCGCGCGTCACCCCTCCACAGCTTCTGGGCATGCCCAGAAGCTGTTTAGAAGGGGATGACACGCGCGACCCGGAACTGACGTCGGGGCCGGTGCAGGCGCAATGATTCCTGGGAGCTATGACGTCCAGCTCCCAGGAATCATTGCAGAGCCAGGAAGTGACGACGGGCCGCGGCCGAGGAAGGAGGAAGAAGGAAGTAAGGTAAGTATATTTTCTTCGCTACGAGGTAAGTAAAAAAAAAAAAAATATGCGATTATCCATTTCTTTTTCAGGTGACCCGGAGCGAGAAGATGGAGGTAAGTATAAAAATAGGGTGGAACTCCACTTTAAGGAATATCTTACTATTTGCTGGCGTGAAAAGAGGTCCAAGATTTCCATTTATTATAACCCAGTTGGCTACAAGCGACATAATTGTGTACATCATTACATACCCCTCTTTATATATGTTTAGGTTCTCTCCGGTCAATCTCTTCTTTTACATTCCAGCACCCAGCCAGGTAGGCTGTGTGCATGTGTGTTTTTTGCGTTGAGGTGGGTTCCACATATCTAATGTATGGCTAGTTTTAATGAATTGTTAATATATGTATGTAAAATGTATATATTTGTGTAAATGACTACTTATTTCTTTCGAATGCGATGCATGCTAGCACATTATGCCTTTGCCGTGCAGGTAAAAAAAAAAATGTTCAGTGGTTTACAACTGCTTCAAGGAACTTAGATTGTATATATATATATATATATATAGCAGTTTTCCCAACCGTTTTGCTGGATATGGGTCCCCCTGGGCCACCGGGTGCAACAAGTCCGGTATCTTTGGGTTTTTTTTTTTGGTTTATTTGAGAACTTGGATGGGAGAAGGGAACGAGTGGGATACTCCTCTGGCTCAACTATGCACAATTTTCTAGGGACAACTGGAAACGCTCCTTGGCGCTGACTTGACACTGACTAGATGCCGGTCAATGCCGGTTGATGCTGGTTAATGCTGGCTTGCTGCCTGTTAACTCCAGACTGACTTTGGACTACTTTCTCACTTAAAACAGTCCCTTCTTTAGCTCCCCAAGCACTCCTTGCTGAGGTAGCTACTTCCATTGCTGCTGCGCTGCTAAACACTTTAGGGCCCACACCAGAACCCCCTTTCTCTCTCTTATCTTCAGGGCTTCAACACTGGCACCCCCTTTCTCTAAACCTTCTCCTCAGGTTAGCTAGCTCCTGGATCCCCTTGACCTTCTGGAGTGGTCCCCTCTCCTAGGCAGACCCCTGGGCAGTCCCAAGTACTCACGATACTGTTTTCCTCAAAACTTCTGCCCAGCAGCTTCACTAGGTCCACAGCACACTGGATCCCTCTCTGCAGCCCAGTTCAACCTTTGTCCTCTAGGCTGACTGCCCAGGACACTCTCACTTGCGCTGACAGGAGGAGAGACAGCCGTCACCCTCCTCCTGGGACGCTGCTTCCCGCCAAAGACACTCTGTCATGTGCTCCCCTCAGACTTATACCCCATCCCAGCATGCATTGCGGCAGAATCTGCCCTCTGGGATAGATACAAGCCCTGGTGTACTATTGGCCAGGTTTCCTCCACTGTCCAATGAGAGCCCTCATAGGACATAGTGGGGAGACTCCCCAGACTCAACAGACACCCTGGTTAACACATGACAGCCTAACAAATTGATCAGACCCTCCTGATATGCACAGGGCCACCCATATGCTTCTTCCTAGCACATACCTAGGAGGGTGCTACATGGATATATATATATCTATAAAAAAAAAAAATATATATATATATATATATATATATATATATATATATATATATATGTGTGTGCTGCGTCAATTGATGGTGCTATATAAGTACCTAATCTTTAAATTGAGACACTGGTGTTGGTGACACCCTAAGATTCTCTCGATGCCTGTTTTCTCTATGGAACAGGAAGTAAAGGGAAATCTTTTCAATGGGACACAAATAAAAAATGTTGTAACCCTCCCTTACTCTATCCAAAAGGAAAAAAAAGGTTTTGCATTTAGTGACACTTTAGACACGCATTGCCATATATGTGAACCAAAAATTCCTGTTTTTCTGGAAATGTGTGCTATGAATATGGAAAGTTGTACAGCGTGCAAAGGGGAAATTCAGAGCTTTCAGTCCTAACATGTGATCACTAGGGTTGCCACCTCATGCCTTTAATCCAGGACACATATTAATTACAACAGTTCTGAGGCTAATATAATGCACATAAGGCACTAAGTGAGTTTAATTACCACCTTAACCACTTACCCACTGGGCACTTAACCCCGTTCCTAACCAGACCAATTATCAGCTTTCAGTACTGTCACATTTTGAATGAAATTTGTTCAGTCATGCAACACTGTACCCATATGCAATTTTCGTCCTTTTTTTCCACACAAACAGAGCTTTCTTTTGCTGGTATTTAATCATCATGGTTTTTTTTTTATTTTTTTTGCGCTATAAATGAAAAAAAAATTGTAAAAAAATGCATTTCTATTTGTTTCAGTTTGAAAATTTTGCGAATATTTAGTAATTTTTCTTCATAAATTTGGGCCAACATTTCTACTACTACATAGCTTTAGTAAAAATAACCCAAATAAGTATACATTTTTTAGTCTTTGTGAAGGTTATAGTCTACAAGCTATGGTGCCAATCATTGAAAATTGATCACACCTGATGAACTGATGGCCTATATCATTTCTTGAGATCCTAACTGACCCCAAAGGACCCCATTTCAAGGTATTTAGTAAGAGGCATGGTGAGTTTTTTTTAAGTTGTAATTTTCTTTCCACAATTATTTGCAAAATTAAGATTTTTTTTTCACAAAATGGTCATATTACAAAGTTATTTCTCACACACTGTAAAGGCATTCTTGCAACTACACCTCAAAATACATTCTGCTACTCCTCCTGAGTATGGAAATACCACATGTGTGAGACTTTTCCACAGCCTGACCACATACAGAGGCCCAACATCCAAGTAGCACCTCCAGGTGTTCTAGAAGCAAAAATTACACCTATAATTTCCTGACAACCTATCACAATTTTGAAGGCCCTGGAGCACCAGGACAATGGAAACACCCACAAAATGACCCCATTATGGAAAGCAAACACTCCAACACATAATCTAGGAGGCCTAATGCGTCTTTTGAACATGTCATTTTTTCCAAAGGTTTTTGGAAAATGTGGAAAGAAAATGAAAATGCATTTTTTTTTTTTTTACAAAGCTGTCCATTTATAAGATATTTCTAACAGAGGCCCAACATGCAGGGAGCACCGTCATTTCCTGACTTCCCATTACAATTTTGAGAGGCACTGTAGGGCACTGATAAGCACTGTAGTGGCACTGATGTGGCAAGGATGAGCATTGATGTGGCATGGATGTGGTACGGATGAGCACTGACGTGGCATGGATGTGGCATGGATGAGCACTGATGAGCACTGATGTGACACGGATGAGCACAGACGTCGTATGGATGTGGCATGGATGAGCACTGACGAGGCATGGATGAGCACTGACGTGGCATGGATGTGGCATGGATGAGCACTGATGTGGCACGGATGAGCACTGACGTCATATGGATGTGGCATGGATGAGCACTGATGTGGCATGGATGTGGCACGGATGAGCACTGACATAGCATAGATGTAGCACGGATGAGCACTAACATGGCATGGATGTGGCACGGATGAGCACTGACATAGCATAGATGTGGCACGGATGAGCACTGACGTGGCATGGATGTGGCACGGATGAGCACTGACGTGGCATGGATGTGGCACGGATGAGCACTGACATGGCATGGGTGTGGCACGGATGAGCACTGACACGGCATGGGTGTGGCATGGATGAGCACTGACACGGCATGGATGTGGCACGGATGAGCACTGATGTGGTACGGCTGAGGCATTGATGTGACACAAATGAGCACGGACGTGACATGGATGTGGCATGGATGAGCACTGATGTGGCATGCATGTGGCACGGATGAGCACTGACATGGCATTGATGAGCACTGACGTGGCATGGATGTGGCACGGATGAGGACTGGCGTGGCATGTATGAGCACTAATGTGGCATGGATGAGCACAGATGTGGCATGGATGACCCATGGATGAGCACTGAGGTGGCATGGTTGGGCACAGATGTGGCATGGATATGGCACGGATGAGGCATGGCTGAGGCAAGGATGGACATAATTGGAGTACGAAGGAGGCAGAGGATGGGTGCAGCTGCAGTTTCTCTCCTCTCCTCGCACGCTGTACTGATCGTTGTGTACAGTGTGAGAGGAGAGAAATGAACTGGACATGCGCTGGTTTGTTGACAAGTGATCGCTCCGTCATTGGACGGAGCGATCACGTGGTAAAGGGCCGCTGCCATCGGCTCTTTACCACGATCCGTGATGCGCCGGGTTCCACAGTGGGCGCGCGGGAAATGCAATTCTGGGAGGATGTCATAGCACGCCCTCCCCGAATAAGCTGACCGCGCTGTAGCCTTCATTCGGCTATGACCCGGTTGGCAAGTGGTTAATCAGCCACAGAACCTGTGTAAATAATGTGTGTCCTGGTTTAAAGGGATGAGGTGGTAACCCTAGTGCTCACACTTCCCTGTAACAGCTCATGTGTGTTTATATATATATATATATATATATATATATATATATATATATATATATATATATATACATACTCACACATGTGTGTGTGTGTGTGTGTGTGTGTGTAAACTATTTGGTCCATTGTTATCTTGGCTCTGATGTATCTAGACTACTAATCATCTCTCACTAAAGGAAACCCCCAAAACCTTAAAAAGGTGCCTGTCATCATGTCATGGGCAGTGTTGGTTGTAACTAGTTACAAAGTAACTGATTACAGTAACTACATTACTTTTTTTGGTAACTAAATAATGTAACTAGTTACAATACTAATATTGGTAATACACTACTTTACTAGGCTATAGGAATGCGCTTTCCTGCGTTACCCAAGCCGTGCGATACAATCGTTATTTCGAAGAATAGAGAGGGATGGAGTTTATGACTTTTTGTTGCACTTTATGTTTTATTCTGTTTTTTCAGGTTTTGTTCTCATGTTTCCCAAAGCCTGTGTTTATACAATAAACTCTATGCAGAAAGAGTGTCATATATCTTCTTCTACACGGTCAATTAAGAAAGAGGAAAGTAAAGTAATAAGTAGTGAAGTTACTTTTCAAATGCAGTAGCTAGTAAAGTAATCTCATTACAATTTACAGAAGTAACTAATAACTAGTAACTAGTTACATTTTTTGAGTAACTACCCCAACACTGGTCATGGGGTCACATGATTGCAGGCAGCCTGAGCCAGCACAGCTTCTCTCCGCTCACGAGACTCTGGGAGGTGAGCCCAAACAAAACAAATGCTCAGCAGCTGTCATGTGACCCGGAAGTCATGGGATCTGTTCAGTTTACAATGAGGAAACAAAGCACACAGAAGTGTAGAGGGTGAACACTGACACAGGTAAGTGAGCTGATCCTTCCATAGAGGGGTCATACATGTACAGCTGGTTACCAGGACAGCTCTTCTACTCTATTTGTTTGTTTTTATTTTACATTACTAAAATAGTCTGCAGAGGTATTAGAGAGGGAGTGAGTGTTGTGAATAGACTAGTTCTTTCATGCCTGGGAAGTTTTGGTTACAGAATCAGAGGTACAGTGACCCAGGGATTTGATCCTGGAAGCATGAACCGCATGTACTGTTGTTTAGAACTTTTGTGTGGATATCTGTAGTGGTGTACAGAATACAAGGAATTAGATAGCTGTCCTTAAAGAGGAGCTCCAGTAGTTTCTATGTTTATTAAAAGTCAGCAGCTACAAAAACTGTTTACTAAACACACGCTCACCTGTCCAGGGATCCAGCAATGAACTCATCCTAGCTATCGCTTGGCTCCCTCTCCTCTCCCTGGCATTACAAGTGTGGGCACCCAGCTGTGACAGCATGCATGAGTCCTGAATGGTCTGGCAGTCACCTGGGACCTGTGATGTGTCCCTGAATACTGCAAGGAGGGGGGAGAGGCAATCCAAGCAGAAAGTGGGAGTGGTTACCTGTCAAAACGAGGTGCCCACTCCCCCCCCCCAAAAAAAAAATAGAAAAATGACATGCCAAATGTGGCAGGGGAGGGGGAAGAGTACTTTTCGGGTGGAGCTCTGCTTTAACCACTTAAGCCCCGGAAGATTTTACCCCCTTCCTGACCAGTGGGAATTTTGCGATTCGGCACTGCGTGACTTTAACGGACAATTGCGCGGTCGTGCGACGCTGTACCTAAACCAATTTGACATCCTTTTTTTTCCCACAAACAGAGCTTTCTTTTGGTGGTATTTGATCACCTGTGCGATTTTTTGATCATGCGCTATAAACAAAAAAAGAGCTTCAATTTTGCAAAAATAACAATATTTTTCACATTTTTTTATATGAAATTCCCCCCCCAAAAAATTTAAAAATCAAATTTTTTTAACATTTTCGGCCAATTTGTTTTATGCTACATATGTTTGGTAAAAAAAAAAAAAAAAAAAAAATCGCAAAAAGCGTATTTTGATTGGTTTGCGCAAAAGTTAATGCGTTTACTAACAAAGGGAAAGATTTTTGTCATTTTTGTTGTTTTTTTTTTTAACGCGTAATGGCGGCGATCTGCGTTTTTTTTTTTTTTTTGCTGGACTGCGACATTGGGGCGGACAGATCGGACCCTTGACTGACATTTTGACATTTTGACATACATATGCACTGTTACTGTAAAATGACACTGGTAGTGAAGGGGTTAACTTTTTTTAGAGGGAGGGGCTGTGTGTGTCTCTAGGGGCGTGATTCTAACTGTGATTGGCTGTGGCTTGAGGTGTAGGAACAATGATCAACTGTCCTACATAGTAGAACTGTATGATCACTGTTTCCACACAGGGGAGAATGACAGGTGGCTTGTTTACACTAGCCGCCTGCCTTTCTCCCGCTGTCACGGACAATCGTGAGTGAGTGGCGGACATCGGGTCCGCCACTCACACGTGCGGGGGGGGGGGGTCCGTGACCGCGCTAGCTGCCTGTGAGGGGCTGACCGCCGCAGTATATGTACTTGCGGCGGTCGGCAAGTGGTTAAAGTGATTGTAAAGGCTGAAGGTTCATTCTATGCATGAAGGTAGAAAACCTCCAGAGTGCAACTCTTCCCTTACCCATCCAGCCGTTCGTTTTGTAATAAAAGGTTCATTTTTCCAATCACGTGTGGGATCAAAACGATGTTCGTTTTGAACGAAAAAAAAAGCAGGTTGGATTTTTAACCGAGAATGTGATTTTTATTCAGGAAATGGCATTCATCTGGAAATCAAACAAAACTGTGAAGTCCTTTCAAACGACATTCAGTCATCTAATGTACAAAGAATTTATTTTAATACAGGTACTTGTATGGCGCCATCAATTTACATAGATATTGTACATTCACATCAGTCCCTGTCCTCAAGGAGCTTACAATCTAAGGTCCCTATCTCACATTTATACATACACATACTAGGTCAGATTTATTAGATAGGAGAAAGTTAACCTGTCAATATGTCTTTGGAGTGTGGGAGAAAACTGGAGTACCCGGAGGGGATCCCACACAGGCACAGGGAGAACATGCAGG
Source organism: Pelophylax lessonae (assembly GCF_965119305.1). Classification (NCBI taxonomy): domain Eukaryota; kingdom Metazoa; phylum Chordata; class Amphibia; order Anura; family Ranidae; genus Pelophylax; species Pelophylax lessonae. The sequence continues at coordinate 680,680,896 of NC_138768.1, forward strand.
TAGTGCCGTGGTTGGGATTTCAATTGAAGACCCCAGTGCTGTTAGGCAGAAGTGCTAATTAAACCCAAAAGCCAACATTTATTATGTTGCAGCTTACCGATTCTTAGGCTCCGTTCACATGTAGGCGTTTTGGGGCGTTTTTGGGGAGTTTTTCTGCTCTAGGATCAGCTCTCAAAATGCCCAACAAGACAAATCCTGTGACGCTGTGAGCAAAACGCCCAACGCTCAAAAAAGTACTTGAGCTTCTTTTTGGGCAGATTACAGGCGTTTTCCATTGGTCTCTATTCAATCTAAAAACGCCTGCACAAAAAACGCCTGTAAATCGCGGTAAAAATTGCGGTAAAAAACACGCGGAAACGTTACGCTCAGGTGTGAATGTAGCCTTAGATGCAATGGCTGCATTTGTTTTCTTTTTTAGGCTATCTTTCTTTTTGTAGCGAACTAGGAGTGCAGAGCGATAGCACACAGGGGCAGATCACACGAAACGCAATGCATGGAGAACCAGTCCAGGGTCTTTAGAACGAGAATCTGGGACAGCAAAGGAGGGATAGTCCACAGGGCAAATCAGACAGAGCAGTGTATGGTACAACAGTGGGGTAAAGTCCTTGGCACACCGGTTGGGCAGTGTTTGGCATAGCAGGAGTTAACAGTCTTTGGCACATGGGCAGAGTTTGGCATGGCAGGGATTAACAGTGCTTGGCACACAGGTAGAGATTGGCATAGCAGGGGTTGACAGAGATTGGCCCAGCATGGGTTAACAGTAGGGATCGACCGATTATCAGAGGCTGATATTCACTTATTTTGCAGTACCGGTATCGGCCACAAACTTGCCGAAATGACCGATATTGCTTCAAGTGGTTGTACCGGAGTGATGGCTGCAGCTAGAGGCATCGCCCCAATACCGTCCTTCAGAGCTGACGGTCGGCTTTCTTGTAATAACAACCGATATAGCTAAACATTTGCGAGAGGCTTATTTTATTTTTTATTTTTTGACATCTTCAAGTGAGCAGAGAACAGCGCTGCTCTGTATGAATCGTGGAAATGCCAAATTAAGATTGTGAGGGGGGTGAATGGAGATCGCAATTTTTTAATGATTAATCGTGCAGCTCTACTTTGCATGTCACATTTGCTGAGCTAAAGGTGGAGCTGATTATTATTCTCTATGGCAATGCTTAAGGCATGTCCAGGATATCAAAGAAAGCTCATTCTGGCCCTGGCAGGATGGACACTGTAAAACATTTCCTGTAAATGTGAGGGGTGTGATTATATTGACATTTTGTTTAGGAGGAAAGGGGGTTGTCTGAGATATCTAGTTTACAATGCTCTTATCCCTTATCCAGTTCAGGACCGGAAGGATTTGTCCCCTTAAAGCGGAAATTCAGCCTAATACCTTAACCACTTTACCACTAGAGCATTTTGCTGTCTTACGTCCAGGCCACTTTTTGCGATTCGGCACTGTGCGACTTTAACGGACAATTGCGCGGTCGTGCGATGCCGTACCCAAACAAAATTTTTGTCCTTTTTTTCCCACAAACAGAGCTTTCTTTTGGTGGTATTTGATCACCTGTGCAATTTTTACTTTTTGCGCTATAAACAAAAAAATAGTGTTTATTTTGAAAAAATAACAATATTTTTCACATTTTTTTTATATGAAATTCCCCAAAAAAATGTAAAAATCAAATTTTTTTAAAATTTTTGGCCAATTTGTTTTCTGCTACATATGTTTGGTAAAAAAAATCACAATAAGCGTATTTTGATTGGTTTGCGCAAAAGTTATTGCGTATACTAACTAAGGGAAAGATTTTTGTCATTTTTTGGTGTTTTTTTTTTTTAAAGTGTAATGGCGGCAATCTGCGATTTTTTTTTTTTTTTTTTGCGGGACTGCGACATTGCGGCGGACAGATCGGACCCTTGACTGACATTTTTGACACTTTTGGGGGTACCAGTGACATTACTGCAGTAATCAGTTCTATACATATGCACTGTTACTATAATAATGACACTGGCAGGGAAGGGGTTAATTTTATTGGAGAGGGAGGGGTTAATGTATGCCTGGTGCTTACTAACGTGTGTGGGAGGAGGTGACTGTGTGACACAAGGACAGATTGAGGGTTCAGCTATGCTGAACCCTGAAATCTGGCCCTGCCTGTCACTTCAGAGATCCGCCCGCTTGTGTTTACACAGGCGGGCGGATCTCCACACTCGATTCCCCGACAATCGGGGAAGAGCAGCGGCGATCGCCGCTGCTCCTCCCCTGGCCGACTCCCGCTGTGACTGAATACAGCGGGAGCGAGCCTCCGGCGGCGCGCGCGCACTGCCGAGAAAGGGGAGTGTCTGACGACGTAGGTCTACGTCGTCAGACGATAACGAACCACTTTGCCGCAGTAGGCTCAACGTGAGCAGACGGCAAGTGGTTAAATTCTCCCCTGCAATAATTAATGTGAGTGGAGTTCTGCCTTATGTGTGAAAATGAAAAAAATTCCAGTTTTTCTACCTGAATTCTGTATTTTTCAGTGCTGTCACATGACTTCAATTCCTCTTTCTGCTGAGTCCAAGGTAATCAAGTGGGTGTGGTTACTGAAAGCTAGTGACATCACTTCCAGGGAGGGGCACTGTTCCCGTGTAGCCGGTGGGTGTATAGAGGATGGGAGGAACTGATCATAGGTTCCCGCCCAGTGTTCTCTCTTCAGTAAGGATGCATTGTACATCCTAATTCATGAGAAAATTGAAGAAGTAATTCACACAGGACACAGGGGGGTGCACATATATAGTATAGCTGTGCTGGGGGGAAGGGGCACATATACAGTATAGTTGTGCTGGGGGGAGGGGCACATATACAGTATAGCTGTGCTGGGGGGAGGGCACATATACAGTATAGCTGTGCTGGGGGGAAGGGGCACATATACAGTATAGCTGTGCTGGGGGGAAGGGGCACATATACAGTATAGCTGTGCTGGGGGGAAGGGGCACATATACAGTATAGCTGTGCTGGGGGGAGGGGCACATATACAGTATAGCTGTGCTGGGGGGAAGGGGCACATATACAGTATAGCTATTGCGGGGGGGGCGGGGGCACATACACAGTATAGCTGTGCTGGGGGGGAGGGGGCACATATACAGTATAGCTGTGCTGGGGGGAAGGGGCACATATACAGTATAGCTGTGCTGGGGGGAAGGGGCACATATACAGTATAGCTGTGCTGGGGGGAAGGGGCACATATACAGTATAGTTGTGCTGGGGGGAAGGGGCACATATACAGTATAGTTGTGCTGGGGGGAGGGGCACATATACAGTATAGCTGTGCTGGGGGGAAGGGGCACATATACAGTATAGCTGTGCTGGGGGGAAGGGGCACATATACAGTATAGCTATTGCGGGGGGGGCGGGGGCACATACACAGTATAGCTGTGCTGGGGGGGAGGGGGCACATATACAGTATAGCTGTGCTGGGGGGAAGGGGCACATATACAGTATAGCTGTGCTGGGGGGAAGGGGCACATATACAGTATAGTTGTGCTGGGGGGAGGGGCACATATACAGTATAGCTGTGCTGGGGGGAAGGGGCACATATACAGTATAGCTGTGCTGGGGGGAAGGGGCACATATATAGTATAGTTGTGCTGGGGGAAGGGGCACATATACAGTATAGCTGTGCTGGGGGAAGGGGCACATATACAGTATAGCTGTGCTGGGGGGAGGGGCACATATACAGTATAGCTGTGCTGGGGGGAAGGGGCACATATACAGTATAGCCGTGCTGGGGGAAGGGGCACATATACAGTATAGCTGTGCTGGGGGGAAAGGGGCACATATACAGTATAGCTGTGCTGGGGGGAGGGGCACATATACAGTATAGCTGTGCTGGGGGGAGGGGCACATATACAGTATAGCTGGGGGGAGGGGCACATATACAGTATAGCTGTGATGGGGGGTGCACATATACAGTAAAGCTGTGCAAGGGGGGGAGGGGAACATATACAGTATAGCTGTGCTGGGGGAGGGGCACATGTACAGTAAAGCTGTGCAAGGGGGGGAGGGGAACATATACAGTATAGCTGTGCTGGGGGGGAGGGGAACATATACAGTATAGCTGTGCTGGGGGGGGACATATACAGTATAGCTGTGCTGGGGGGGTGCACATATACAGTATAGCTGTGCTGGGGGGGGACATATACAGTATAGCTGTGCTGGGGGGGTGCACATATACAGTATAGCTGTGCTGGGGGGGAGGGGGGCACATATACAGTATAGCTGTGCTGGGGGGGGAACATATACAGTATAGCTGTGCTGGGGGGGGTGCACATATACAGTATAGCTGTGCTGGGGGGGAGGGGTGCACATATACAGTATAGCTGTGCTGGGGGGGAGGGGGGCACATATACAGTATAGCTGTGCTGGGGGGGAGGGGGCACATATACAGTATAGCTGTTGCGGGGGATGGGGGCACATATACAGTATAGCTGTGCTGGGGGGGAGGGGGCACATATACAGTATAGCTGTGCTGGGGGGAGGGGGTGCACATATACAGTATAGCTGTGCTGGGGGGGGGGTGCACATATACAGTATAGCTGTGCTGGGGGGAGGGGGGCACATATACAGTATAGCTGTGCTGGGGGTGCACATATACAGTATAGCTGTGCTGGGGGGGAGGGGGGCACATATACAGTATAGCTGTGCTGGGGGGGAGGGGGCACATATACAGTATAGCTGTGCTGGGGGGGAGGGGGCACATATACATTATAGCTGTTGCGGGGGGGGGCGGGGGCACATATACAGTATAGCTGTGCTGGGGGGGAGGGGGCACATATACAGTATAGCTGTGCTGGGGGGGAGGGGGTGCACATATACAGTATAGCTGTGCTGGGGGGGGGGGCACATATACAGTATAGCTGTTGCGGGGGGGCGGGGGCACATATACAGTATAGCTGTGCTGGGGGGAAGGGGCACATATACAGTATAGCTGTGCTGGGGGGAAGGGGCACATATACAGTATAGCTGTGCTGGGGGGAAGGGGCACATATACAGTATAGCTGTACTGGGGGGAAGGGGCACATATACAGTATAGCTGTGCTGGGGGGAAGGGGCACATATACAGTATAGCTGTACTGGGGGGAAGGGGCACATATACAGTATAGCTGTGCTGGGGGGAAGGGGCACATATACAGTATAGCTATTGCGGGGGGGCGGGGGCACATACACAGTATAGCTGTGCTGGGGGGAAGGGGCACATATACAGTATAGCTATTGCGGGGGGGGCGGGGGCACATACACAGTATAGCTGTGCTGGGGGGGAGGGGGCACATATACAGTATAGCTGTGCTGGGGGGAAGGGGCACATATACAGTATAGCTGTGCTGGGGGGAGGGGCACATATACAGTATAGCTGTGCTGGGGGGAGGGGCACATATACAGTATAGCTGTGCTGGGGGGAAGGGGCACATATACAGTATAGCTGTGCTGGGGGGAAGGGGCACATATACAGTATAGCTGTGCTGGGGGGAAGGGGCACATATACAGTATAGCTGTGCTGGGGGAAGGGGCACATATACAGTATAGCTGTGCTGGGGGAAGGGGCACATATACAGTATAGCTGTGCTGGGGGGAAGGGGCACATATACAGTATAGCAGTGCTGGGGGAAGGGGCACATATACAGTATAGCTGTGCTGGGGGGAAAGGGGCACATATACAGTATAGCTGTGCTGGGGGGAGGGGCACATATACAGTATAGCTGTGCTGGGGGGAGGGGCACATATACAGTATAGCTGGGGGGGAGGGGCACATATACAGTATAGCTGTGCTGGGGGGGAGGGGGCACATATACAGTATAGCTGTGCTGGGGGGGAGGGGGCACATATACATTATAGCTGTTGCGGGGGGGGGGGGCGGGGGCACATATACAGTATAGCTGTGCTGGGGGGGTGCACATATACAGTATAGCTGTGATGGGGGGAGGGCACATATACAGTATAGCTGTGCTGGGGGAAGGGGCACATATACAGTATAGCTGTGCTGGGGGGAGGGGCACATATACAGTATAGCTGTGCTGGGGGGAAGGGGCACATATACAGTATAGCCGTGCTGGGGGAAGGGGCACATATACAGTATAGCTGTGCTGGGGGGAAAGGGGCACATATACAGTATAGCTGTGCTGGGGGGAGGGGCACATATACAGTATAGCTGTGCTGGGGGGAGGGGCACATATACAGTATAGCTGTGCTGGGGGGAAGGGGCACATATACAGTATAGCCGTGCTGGGGGAAGGGGCACATATACAGTATAGCTGTGCTGGGGGGAAAGGGGCACATATACAGTATAGCTGTGCTGGGGGGAGGGGCACATATACAGTATAGCTGTGCTGGGGGGAGGGGCACATATACAGTATAGCTGGGGGGAGGGGCACATATACAGTATAGCTGTGATGGGGGGTGCACATATACAGTAAAGCTGTGCAAGGGGGGGAGGGGAACATATACAGTATAGCTGTGCTGGGGGAGGGGCACATGTACAGTAAAGCTGTGCAAGGGGGGGAGGGGAACATATACAGTATAGCTGTGCTGGGGGGGAGGGGAACATATACAGTATAGCTGTGCTGGGGGGGGACATATACAGTATAGCTGTGCTGGGGGGGTGCACATATACAGTATAGCTGTGCTGGGGGGGGACATATACAGTATAGCTGTGCTGGGGGGGTGCACATATACAGTATAGCTGTGCTGGGGGGGAGGGGGGCACATATACAGTATAGCTGTGCTGGGGGGGGGAACATATACAGTATAGCTGTGCTGGGGGGGGTGCACATATACAGTATAGCTGTGCTGGGGGGGAGGGGTGCACATATACAGTATAGCTGTGCTGGGGGGGAGGGGGGCACATATACAGTATAGCTGTGCTGGGGGGGAGGGGGGCACATATACAGTATAGCTGTGCTGGGCGGGTGGGGGGCACATATACAGTATAGCTGTTGCGGGGGATGGGGGCACATATACAGTATAGCTGTGCTGGGGGGGAGGGGGCACATATACAGTATAGCTGTGCTGGGGGGAGGGGGTGCACATATACAGTATAGCTGTGCTGGGGGGGGGGTGCACATATACAGTATAGCTGTGCTGGGGGGAGGGGGGCACATATACAGTATAGCTGTGCTGGGGGTGCACATATACAGTATAGCTGTGCTGGGGGGGAGGGGGGCACATATACAGTATAGCTGTGCTGGGGGGGAGGGGGCACATATACAGTATAGCTGTGCTGGGGGGGAGGGGGCACATATACATTATAGCTGTTGCGGGGGGGGCGGGGGCACATATACAGTATAGCTGTGCTGGGGGGGAGGGGGCACATATACAGTATAGCTGTGCTGGGGGGGAGGGGGTGCACATATACAGTATAGCTGTGCTGGGGGGGGGGGGCACATATACAGTATAGCTGTTGCGGGGGGGCGGGGGCACATATACAGTATAGCTGTGCTGGGGGGAAGGGGCACATATACAGTATAGCTGTGCTGGGGGGAAGGGGCACATATACAGTATAGCTGTGCTGGGGGGAAGGGGCACATATACAGTATAGCTGTGCTGGGGGGAAGGGGCACATATACAGTATAGCTGTGCTGGGGGGGAAGGGGCACATATACAGTATAGCTATTGCGGGGGGGCGGGGGCACATACACAGTATAGCTGTGCTGGGGGGAAGGGGCACATATACAGTATAGCTATTGCGGGGGGGGCGGGGGCACATACACAGTATAGCTGTGCTGGGGGGGAGGGGGCACATATACAGTATAGCTGTGCTGGGGGGAAGGGGCACATATACAGTATAGCTGTGCTGGAGGGAGGGGCACATATACAGTATAGCTGTGCTGGGGGGAGGGGCACATATACAGTATAGCTGTGCTGGGGGGAAGGGGCACATATACAGTATAGCTGTGCTGGGGGGAAGGGGCACATATACAGTATAGCTGTGCTGGGGGGAAGGGGCACATATACAGTATAGCTGTGCTGGGGGAAGGGGCACATATACAGTATAGCTGTGCTGGGGGAAGGGGCACATATACAGTATAGCTGTGCTGGGGGGAGGGGCACATATACAGTATAGCTGTGCTGGGGGGAAGGGGCACATATACAGTATAGCCGTGCTGGGGGAAGGGGCACATATACAGTATAGCTGTGCTGGGGGGAAAGGGGCACATATACAGTATAGCTGTGCTGGGGGGAGGGGCACATATACAGTATAGCTGTGCTGGGAGGAGGGGCACATATACAGTATAGCTGGGGGGGAGGGGCACATATACAGTATAGCTGTGATGGGGGGTGCACATATACAGTAAAGCTGTGCAAGGGGGGGAGGGGAACATATACAGTATAGCTGTGCTGGGGGAGGGGCACATGTACAGTAAAGCTGTGCAAGGGGGGGAGGGGAACATATACAGTATAGCTGTGCTGGGGGGGAGGGGAACATATACAGTATAGCTGTGCTGGGGGGGGGGACATATACAGTATAGCTGTGCTGGGGGGGGTGCACATATACAGTATAGCTGTGCTGGGGGGGGGGACATATACAGTATAGCTGTGCTGGGGAGGTGCACATATACAGTATAGCTGTGCTGGGGGGGAGGGGGGCACATATACAGTATAGCTGTGCTGGGGGGGGGAACATATACAGTATAGCTGTGCTGGGGGGGGATGCACATATACAGTATAGCTGTGCTGGGGGGGAGGGGTGCACATATACAGTATAGCTGTGCTGGGGGGGAGGGGGGCACATATACAGTATAGCTGTGCTGGGGGGGAGGGGGGCACATATACAGTATAGCTGTGCTGGGGGGGAGGGGGCACATATACAGTATAGCTGTTGCGGGGGACGGGGGCACATATACAGTATAGCTGTGCTGGGGGGGAGGGGGCACATATACAGTATAGCTGTGCTGGGGGGAGGGGGTGCACATATACAGTATAGCTGTGCTGGGGGGGGTGCACATATACAGTATAGCTGTGCTGGGGGGGAGGGGGGCACATATACAGTATAGCTGTGCTGGGGGTGCACATATACAGTATAGCTGTGCTGGGGGGGAGGGGGGCACACATACAGTATAGCTGTGCTGGGGGGGAGGGGGCACATATACAGTATAGCTGTGCTGGGGGGGAGGGGGCACATATACATTATAGCTGTTGCGGGGGGGCGGGGGCACATATACAGTATAGCTGTGCTGGGGGGGAGGGGGCACATATACAGTATAGCTGTGCTGGGGGGGAGGGGGTGCACATATACAGTATAGCTGTGCTGGGGGGGCACATATACAGTATAGCTGTTGCGGGGGGGCGGGGGCACATATACAGTATAGCTGTTCTGGGGGGAAGGGGCACATATACAGTATAGCTGTGCTGGGGGGGAGGGGGTGCACATATACAGTATAGCTGTGCTGGGGGGGGGGGCACATATACAGTATAGCTGTGCTGGGGGGAAGGGGCACATATACAGTATAGCTGTGCTGGGGGGAAGGGGCACATATACAGTATAGCTGTACTGGGGGGAAGGGGCACATATACAGTATAGCTGTGCTGGGGGGAAGGGGCACATATACAGTATAGCTGTGCTGGGGGGAAGGGGCACATATACAGTATAGCTATTGCGGGGGGGGCGGGGGCACATACACAGTATAGCTGTGCTGGGGGGGAAGGGGCACATATACAGTATAGCTAGTGTGGGGGAGGCGGGGGCACATACACAGTATAGCTGTGCTGGGGGGGAGGGGGCACATATACAGTATAGCTGTGCTGGGGGGAAGGGGCACATATACAGTATAGCTGTGCTGGGGGGATGGGCACATATACAGTATAGCTGTGCTGGGGGGAGGGGCACATATACAGTATAGCTGGGCGGGAGGGGAACATATACAGTATAGCTGTGCTGGGGGGTGCACATATACAGTAAAGCTGTGCAAGGGGGGAGGGGAACATATACAGTATAGCTGTGCTGGGGGAGGGGCACATGTACAGTAAAGCTGTGCAAGGGGGGGAGGGGAACATATACAGTATAGCTGTGCTGGGGGGAGGGGAACATATACAGTATAGCTGTGCTGGGGGGGGACGTATACAGTATAGCTGTGCTGGGGGGGTGCACATATACAGTATAGCTGTGCTGGGGGGGGGGGCATATACAGTATAGCTGTGCTGGGGGGGGGTGCACATATACAGTATAGCTGTGCTGGGGGGGGGGGAGGGGGGCACATATACAGTATAGCTGTGCTGGGGGGGGGACATATACAGTATAGCTATGCTGGGGGGTGCACATATACAGTATGGCTGTGCTGGGGGGGAGGGGTGCACATATACAGTATAGCTGTGCTGGGGGGAGGGGGGCACATATACAGTATAGCTGTGCTGGGGGGGAGGGGGGCACATATACAGTATAGCTGTGCTGGGGGGGAGGGGGCACATATACAGTATAGCTGTTGGGGGGGGGGCGGGGGCACATATACAGTATAGCTGTGCTGGGGGGGAGGGGGCACATATACAGTATAGCTGTGCTGGGGGGAGGGGGTGCACATATACAGTATAGCTGTGCTGGGGGGGTGCACATATACAGTATAGCTGTGCTGGGGGGGAGGGGGGCACATATACAGTATAGCTGTGCTGGGGGGGGAGGGGGGCACATATACAGTATAGCTGTGCTGGAGGGGGGAACATATACAGTATAGCTGTGCTGGGGGGGTGCACATATACAGTATAGCTGTGCTGGGGGGGAGGGGGGCACATATACAGTATAGCTGTGCTGGGGGGGAGGGGTGCACATATACAGTATAGCTGTGCTGGGGGGGAGGGGGGCACATATACAGTATAGCTGTGCTGGGGGGGAGGGGGGCACATATACAATATAGCTGTGCTGGGGGGGAGGGGGCACATATACAGTATAGCTGTTGCGGGGGACGGGGGCACATATACAGTATAGCTGTGCTGGGGGGGAGGGGGCACATATACAGTATAGCTGTGCTGGGGGGAGGGGGCACATATACAGTATAGCTGTTGCGGGGGACGGGGGCACATATACAGTATAGCTGTGCTGGGGGGGAGGGTGCACATATACAGTATAGCTGTGCTGGGGGTGGGGGTGCACATGTACAGTAAAGCTGTGCTGGGGGGGGCACATATATAGTATAGCTGTGCTGGGGGGGGCACATATATAGTATAGCTGTGCTGGGGGGGAGGGGCACATATACAGAATAGCTGGGGGGGGAGGGGCACATATACAGCATAGCTGTGCTGGGGGGAGGGGCACATATACAGTAAAGCTGTGTTGGGCTTTGAATGAAAACCCCCATAGGAGAAGGAAGCTGGACATGGGGGGGGGGGGGGGTTGGGGGAGTGCTTGGGGTCTCAGCTCACAGTATACAATGATCATAGTACAGGGAACCACACTATAAGTCTACGTTTCCGCTAGTGCAACTAATTAATGACACTTGTTCCCATCTATGCGGCTTTGAAAATCAGCGACTTTGAAAAGGTACCTGCACTACTTTGATGCAATTTTTGATTCTACGTTGATCCAGAAAGTGTAAAGTTGGATCAAAGTCGCATCAAAGTCGCACTCTAAATCGCAATAGTGGAAAGGAGGACTAAAGCTTTATTTCCATTAGTGTGACTTGTCATGCGACTTTGGACACACAAAGTCGCATGAAAAGTCACAACCCATTGATTTCAATGGCACCAGTTCCCATATGCGATTTTGAAAATCAGTGACTTTGAAAAGGTACCTGCCCTCCTTTGATGCAACTTTGATACAGAGAGTATAAAGGTGGGTCAAATTTGCATCAAAGTGGCACCCTAAGGCTCGGTTTCCACTAGTGCGACTTGCGGTGCGACTTGACACATGTCAAGTCGCACAGCAAGTCAAAACCCATTGGGGCCCGTTTCCACTGCCGCGGCTTCAGTTGCCGCGACCTCAAAAGTAAATCGTGTACTACTTTTGAGCGCGACTTCCCTCTATATATGAGGGACAAGTCTAACTGAAGCCGCGGTTTACTTTTGCTACGAAGTCGTGCTAGAAGTAGCACGACTTCGTAGCCGCACTAGTGGAAACCGAGGCTAAGTGGCAATAGTGGAAACGTAGACATAGGATCCTTTCACACTTGTGCAGCTTGCCCTGCAATTTGGAACTGCAAAGCCGCATGACAAGTCACACTCCATGATTTCCAATGAGTACCGTTCATATCTGTGTGACTTCAAGTTGCAACGACTTCAAAGTAGTCCCTGCACTACTTTGGTCCGACTTTGATGCATTTTGAGGTCCAAAGACATAGGCATTGCTTCAATTGCAGTCAAAATTGCGTCAAAAAATTGCGACTTTTAAGCCGCACAAGTGTGAAAGGGGCCCCAAGCTCTGTTTCCACTAGTGCAACTAATTAATGACACTTGTTCCCATCTATGCGACTTTGAAAAGGTATCTGCACTACTTTGATGCAACTTTTGATGCGACTCTGATTCAGAGAGTGTAAAGTTGCATCAAAGTCGCACTCTAAAGCACAATAGTGGAAACATAGACTAAAGCTCCATTTCCACTAGTGTGAGTTATCATGCGACTTTGGGCACACAAAGTCGCATGACAAGTCACTGCCCATTCATTTCAACAGGACCTGTTCCCATCTATGCGACCTTTGAAAATTAGCGACTTTGAAAAGGTACCTGCACTACTTTGATGCAACTTTTGATGCAACTTTGATCCAGAGAGTGTAAAGTTGGATCAAAGTCACATCAAAGTCGCACTCTAAATTACAATAACGGAAACATAGACTAAAGCTCCCTTTCCACTAGTGCGACTTGTCATGTGACTTTGGGCACATAAAGTCCCATGAAAAGTCACAGCCCATTGATTTAAATGTCACCCATTCCCATCTATGCGACTTAGAAAATCAGTGACCTTGAAAAGGTACCTGCACTACTTTGATGCAACTTTTAATGCGACTTTGATCCAGAGAGTGTAAAGTTGGATCAAAGTTGCACTCCAAAGTCGCACTCTAGCCTAGTGGCTATGTTTCCACTAGTGCGACTCTTAAGTTGTGCGACTTTGAGTACAGCTTTGATCCAACTTTACACTCTCTGGATCAAAGTCGCATCAAGGTAGTGCAGGCACATTTTTAAAGTTGCTGATTTTCAATGTGGCATAGATGGGAATGGGTGCAATTGAAATCAATGGGCTGTGACTTGTCATGCGACTTAATGTGTCGCACTAGTGGAAAATGGGCTTAAAACTCATTACTCACATGTAATGAGGAATATAAATAGATTTGTATCCTTCTAAACTTTCACTAATGTTCCCTTCTACCTTATCTTATTTCTTTCATATATTGTGCCCGTCACATGATCCCTCTCCCTCTCCCGTTAGTCTAAACAAGGCAATGAAGACAGGAGGGGTCATGGTGAGGGGTGGGGCTGGGCAGGTCTAGGCTTGCCTGTCTAATGCCTCGTACACACGTTCAGATAATCGTACGGCTTGTAGTTCGCATTTTGTTGCATGATACTAATATTGAATTCAACAATGCGTACTACACAAATGATTTTTGTTGTACGATTCTGGAAAAGCTTCCTGTTGCGTAGCTACGTATCAGATGGTGCAAAACAAAAAACAATGGCAGCCAGGCTTTTTCAGGGTTATTTTGGTGTTTCTGATCATGCGTGGTCTTTGTCTATCGATTTTTAGCGGACGCATACTGTACTGATTAACCACTTTAACTCTGCTCACATTGCTGCTACTGCAGCAATGTGGCTTGTTATCGTCCAGCGACGTAGACCTACGTCGCTGGACTCCGCCCCTTGTGGGCGGCGCGCTCCCGCTGTGTTCAGTCATAGTGGGAGTCGGGCCAGGGGAGGAGCGGCGGTGATCGCCGCTGCTCTTCCCCGATCGTCGGGGAATCGAGTTTGGAGATCCGCCCGCTTGTGTAAACAGAGCGGGCGGATCTCCTAAGTGACAGACAGTGACAGATTGCAGGGTTCAGCATAGATGAACCTGCGATCTGTCCCTGTGTCACTCAGTCACCCCCCCCCCACACGTTAGTAAGCACCAGGCATACATTAACCCCTCCCTCTCCAATAAAGTTAACCCCTTCCCTGCCAGTGTCATTTTTACAGTAACAGTGCATATATATAGCACTGATTACTGCAGTAATGTCACTGGTACCCCCAAAAGTGTCAAAAATGTCAGTCAAGGGTCCGATCTGTCCGCCGCAATGTCGCAGTCCCGCAAAAAAAATCGCAGATCGCCGCCATTGCGCGTTAAAAAAAAAAAACACCAAAAATGACAGAAATCTTTCCCTTAGTTAGTAAACGCAATAACTTTTGCGCAAACCAATCAAAATACGCTTATCATGATTTTTTTTACCAAACATAGGTAGCAGAAAACAAATTGGCCAAAAATTTAAAAAAAATTGGATTCTTACATTTTTTTGAGGGGAATTTCATATAAAAAAAATGTTAAAAATATTGTTATTTTTTCAAAATAAACGCTATTTTTTTGTTTATAGCGCAAAAAGTAAAAATCGCACAGGTGATCAAATACCACCAAAAGAAAGCTCTATTTGTGGGAAAAAAAGGACGTAAATTTAGTTTGGGTACGGCGTCGCACGACTGCGCAATTGTCAGTTAAAGTCGCACAGCGCCGAATCGCAAAAAGTGAAACTGAACGTAAGACAGCAAAATCCTCCGGTGGTAAAGTGGTTAAACGATTGTCGTTCACTAGGCTATCATACAACAGACGTTTTCTTGTTTTTCCCTTCGGATTTTGTTGGATGAACTGTCGTGATCGGCTGTCGAAAGCTGTGTACTAACGATCAGATTATCGTGCGATCAAGTTGAAAGCGATTATTTTTTTTTTTTTTGCACGATTATCTGAACGTGTGTACGAGGCATTAGGAAGCCTGACATCCTTTTCAGGAAGTAAAATACAGCTTAGCAAATTTCAGATAACAGGAAATAGTGTTGTCAGTGAAGAACAGGAAGAAGCTGATTGTCTAGTTTAGATAAAACTTCCTAAGCTTCACAAGCAGCTAGCCAGAAAATTGATAATTTCAAAGATATTTAAAATACTATTAATAGGAAAAATGTCATTTTTGACTGGAGTTTCCCTTTTAATGACCAGGCCATTTTTTGTGATTCGGCACTGCGTTACTTGAACAGAAATAAAATTGATGTCCTTATTTTCCCCACAAACAGAGCTTTCTTTTGGTGGTATTTGATCACCTCTCTGACTTTTATTTTTTGCGCTATAAACAAAAATAGAGCGACATTTCTGAAAAAAAAAATATATATTTTTCACATTCTGCTATATAACCTCCCCCCCCCCCCCCCCAAAAAAAAAGTAAAAATCTAAAATTGTCATCCTTTTAGACCAATTTGTATTCTGCTACATATTTTTGGTAAAAAAAAATCCCAATAAACGTATTTTGATTGGTTTGCACAAAAGTTATCGTGTCTACAAACTACGGGAAAGATTTTTAATTTTTATTTTTAATTTTCTTTTTACTAGTAATGGTGGCGATCTGCGATTTTTAGCGGGACTGTGACATTGCGGCGGACAGATCGGACCCCTAACTGACATTTTTGCCACTTTTGGGGGTACCAGTGACATTACTACAGTAATCAGTGCTAAAAATATGCACTGTTACTGCAATAATGAGAAAACACACATTACCAGTCCCTGCGCAGATCCTGGAGATTGATTCTCAAGCTGGGGAATCTTGTAATATGGCCTGTGGTGAAACACATGAATGAAGCGTGGCAGCTCTCCTAACCCTCCATGGGATATGAGGCAAAGCAGCTGTACAAAAAATAAAGGAACAGAGCGCACACCGCCCTAGTGTAACACCATTTATTTGTACAAAAAATAAAGGAACAGAGCGCACACCGCCCTAGTGTAACACCATTTATTTGTACAAAAAATAAAGGAACAGAGCGCACACCGGCCTAGTGTAACACCATTTATTTGTACAAAAAATAAAGGAACAGAGCGCACACCGCCCTAGTGTAACACCATTTATTTGTACAAAAAATAAAGGAACAGAGCGCACACCGCCCTAGTGTAACACCATTTATTTGTACAAAAAATAAAGGAACAGAGCGCACACCGGCCTAGTGTAACACCATTTATTTGTACAAAAAATAAAGGAACAGAGCGCACACCGCCCTAGTGTAACACCATTTATTTGTACAAAAAATAAAGGAACAGAGCGCACACCGCCCTAGTGTAACACCATTTATTTGTACAAAAAATAAAGGAACAGAGCGCACACCCCCCTTGTGTAACACCATTTATTTGTACAAAAAATAAAGGAACAGAGCGCACACCCCCCTTGTGTAACACCATTTATTTGTACAAAAAATAAAGGAACAGAGCGCACACCCCCCTTGTGTAACACCATTTATTTGTACAAAAAATAAAGGAACAGAGCGCACACCGCCCTAGTGTAACACCATTTATTTGTACAAAAAATAAAGGAACAGAGCGCACACCGCCCTAGTGTAACACCATTTATTTGTACAAAAAATAAAGGAACAGAGCGCACACCGCCCTAGTGTAACACCATTTATTTGTACAAAAAATAAAGGAACAGAGCGCACACCGCCCTAGTGTAACACCATTTATTTGGCAAAAAATAAAGGAACAGAGCGCACATCGCCCTAGTGTAACACCATTTATTTGTACAAAAAATAAAGGAACAGAGCGCACACCGCCCTAGTGTAACACCATTTATTTGTACAAAAAATAAAGGAACAGAGCGCACATCGCCCTAGTGTAACACCATTTATTTGTACAAAAAATAAAGGAACAGAGCGCACACCGCCCTAGTGTAACACCATTTATTTGTACAAAAAATAAAGGAACAGAGCGCACACCGCCCTAGTGTAACACCATTTATTTGTACAAAAAATAAAGGAACAGAGCGCACACAAATAAATGGTGTTACACTAGGGCGGTGTACTGCAATGATGAGACTGGCAGGGAAGGGGTTAACCTAGGGGTGATCAAAATGTTAAGTGTGAGCCTAGGGATAGTGTTTACTAACTGTATGGGGGAGGGGCTTGTGAAATGATCACAGAGACCTGTGTTCCTATATAGAAGGATCACAGGCGCTCTGCAATCATTTCAGAGAGAAGAATGGTCAGCTGTGTTTTGCAATCGTGGCCACGGTCCCCGTGCATCGGCATCCCCGCTGCCTAGTGGGGGTGGGAGCGCGCCCCCAAGCACCACGCGCACGACTAACGCAGGGCTACGTCGCTTTGCGCAGGAGAGGCAGCCTGCTGCAGTAAATGTATGGTGTGTGGTCTTAATGTGGTTAAAGGCAATTTCAACAAAGATGAAAATCCTCTAACGAGTTGACCTCTCTTCCTCAGACCTGTTATGTACACTAAGTTAGGATAGTGATATAAAAACTTAATTTACCAGCTTGCTTAAAATAAAGCAAATATTTTTCCTGTATTCTTCATTACACATGTGTTTTGTGTATGTTTTTTTTTTTTTTTTGCAGACTCCACAGATACAGAAGCACCAGAGAAAAAGCCATGGAGTTCTGGATGACGGATACCAATCATACTGTCCAAAGTAACAGTTCCAATCTGGCAATTGGCTTTGCATCTTCTGCCATATCCGTTATTTTATTTGGATCAAATTTTGTGCCAGTGAAGAAGTTTGACACTGGAGATGGTATGTAAAGCTTTTTGGTACCATGAATTCTGCTGCTCACTTAATATTTATTTGTTTGTTACAGACACTTTTATATAGTGCTGTCAATTCACACAGACCTTTACATTCACATCAGTCCCTGTCCTCAAGGAGCTTATAATCTAAGACCTCTTAAGCCTAGTACACACAGGCCGAATGTTGGGCAGCATTGGCCAGTTCAATAGAAACCAGTCAACATTCGGCCCCTGTGTACTGCAGCCGGGACGACCAAATCCAGGTGTTCGGCTGGCTTCTGTCAAAGGGGCATGACCGAAAAAGGTCTGCCGATCAGCGGGCTTAGCCAATGGCTGAGATCGCTGACCACAGTGTTGTTTGGGGTGGGGGTTGGTGCAGTCTTCCCTGTCAGAACACAATAGCACAGCAGGGGAGATTGCTGTACTAACATCTCATAGTTAGTACAGCAGTTCCTCTTCAGCTGTCAGTTTTTTTCCGTTCAGCCCTGCTGGATTGAAAAAAAAACTAGTAGTGTGTACCAGGCTTAACTCACATTCCTACATACTTAATACATACTTACATACTTAATACTCGCCATGCCTCTTGCTAAAGACCTTGGACTGTCTACTTTCCAAAAGGGGGTCATTCGGGAGTTATTTGTACTGCCTTGGCATTTTCGGGCCTCAAGAAATGAGATAAGAATGATCGTTTTTCAGACATATATACCAAAGTTTGTGGACTCCATAACTTTCCTACAGCAAAAAAATATACACTTATTTGGGTTACTCTCACGAAAGAAATGTAGCAGTATACATTTTGGCCTAAATTTATGCAGAAAGATTATTTATTTACAAAATTTTATACAATGACAAAAAGCATATTTTTGTTAAAAAATAAAAGACAGAAAATTTTGGTTTATTTAGCAAAAAAATGAAAAATTCAGCGGTGATTAAATACCACCAAAAGAAATCTCTATTTGTGTGAAACAAATAATAAAAATTTCATATAAGTACAGTGTTGCATAACTGCACAATTGTCATTCAAAGTACAACAGTGCTGAAAGCTAGAAAATTTGGCCCGGGCAGGAAGGGGGTTAATCTGTACAGAGCCATGCCGCATCTTTGAACACAAACTGAAACTCATAAATGTGAAGATTTACTCTATTATAGGCTGTGCGTACAGGGCAACAAATTATACCATGAAACTTCATGATCAATTCACTTTTGAATTATGAAGGTGAAAAACACAGTGCAGGAAGGAAAGGTGTTTTTTTTGTTTTTTTTTTAAGTTTTTGGATACAGGATACATCCACCTTGAATATTGATATGCCATAGTACAAAAATCAGATAGAACATTGTATAAGGATTGTACATATCCTATAACAGGGCTTGAAAAATTAACTTGAAATCTAGGAGCCAGGTAAAAAAGTTACGAGCCAGTTTTTTTTTTTTCGTGCATGCTGAATAGCCGACTTTTGTCGGACCAGCTGCCATACACACTGGCCCAATGGTGGCCAGTTTTTAATCAACCGGCTGATGTTGCCCGGCATTCAACCAGTGTGTGCATGGTTTACTTCTTCTGAGAGGTAATAAAGGAACGCTCCAACCACCATGACCACTTCAGTGATTTGAAGTGGTCATGGTGGTAGGAGTCAGAAACACTGCACATACTGGGATATTTACAATATTGTGCTGGGGGCTAGTTGCACCCTTGGCACATGGGACTTACTGCTGGTGGTACTGCTGGCTGGTGCTGCTGTGGGTACTGCTGTGGGTGCTGCTGGCTGGTGCTGCTTTGGGTGCTGCTGGCTGGTGCTGCTGTGGGTACTGCTGGCAGTTAGTGCTGGCGGGTACTGCTGGCGGGAAATGCTGGCAGAGTGTGGGGAGTGGCGCTGGAGGAAGCATGCAGACCTGATGCTTCCTGTACCTCTCGGTCCCCTCACAGGCAGAGTGCATTTGATATTACTCTGCCTGTGATAGGATGGAGCCAGAAATATACAAGAAGCATCGGCTCCTTTCTGTCACAGCTGACACAGACAGCCGGGACATCGCGCGGCACTTGCAGGTGTCCAGGAGACACCCACACCTCGCAGGAGACTTGGGATATCTGGTTATCAGACACCTGCTGCAGTGTAGCCCAGGCGCCAGGCCGCTGCTTCTAGTTGCCAATGCGACCTGGCACCTGGGGTTTGTCGAGCCCTGTCCTATAACCCTTTAAAGTATAAAATCTTAATTTTATTTCTGTCACATTAAAATAAAGCAGCGACACATTTTAAAAAACCCCACACAAAGCGTATGAACACCGAATACACATAACATGTGATATACATTCTGAGTGTATGTGATTTCTAAAGTTCTAGAAGCCTTGTGCATATAAAAAAAAAAACTACTGTATTCTTGTATCTGGCTTTTTAAAAAGACCATGGTAACAGGGTAGGGTGCACGCTAAATCATGAAGAATGAAATAACTTTTTAAAGTCTAGTAGGATTTTATTGTTGATACCTGGTATAATTTTCCTCTGCTAAGCAATATTTGAGTGAGTGTTTTTTGGCTAGACTAATTAGCAAAACTCTTTATTCTGGGCTATGCCGAGCAGCAGATTCTCAAGCCGTTGCTTCTTAGAGAAGTTCCTATTAGTTTAAGTCTTTCGTTTCCAGATCACTGCACTGAGAAAGAACATTGCCTGCAACCACGTTCGTTAAAATGAGGTTTGGAAACTTAGAGGCAAGAAATCTGCTGACTTCAACATAATTTTAGTTTTGCTATATGTCCCCACATATATTTTTAGTTTTGGAAATTCAATGTAAAAATCAAAGTAGGCTGTCTGGTATAGTCTAGAAGTATCCATGTCATGTTATTTTGTTATTTTTTTAATTTTTTTCTCTTTCAGGTATGTTCTTCCAGTGGATTCTCTGTGCTTCCATATGGATAGTTGGTTTAGTGGTGAACCTGATCTTGCGCTGTCCAAAATTCTGGCCTCTTGCTATGGTTGGAGGCTGTGTTTGGGCAACAGGTAAATTGATAAGACTACTTCACACCGATGTTATGTAACTTCGCCTATTAGGCAGACTGAACCCTCCAAAAAGAATAAAAAGCATTGTTATGAATTGGTGTACTTAGCAAACAAGATGTGAAGGTTTCCCTTGGAAAACAATGTTAGGTCCTCTTGCGTCTTTACGTCTACTCTGTCTAATCTATCGCATTGCGTCAAACCTTTATTATACACCAGTGGTCTCGAAAACTGCTACACTTTGCTTGCCTTTATCCAGCCTTGAAACACTTTTGAACCTGGCCTGTAACTGAGGATTCTGCTGTTCTCAAGCCCATGATGTTATGGATGCCAAGCTTGCTCTGTCCTTTAATTTACCAGATATTTGCTAACATTTATATTATGTACAGTATGTCTGGCCTTCATGTTGCATTTTCCCTTTTCATAAATTTAACCAACTGAACAAGGAGAAAATGTAACACACGTTTGTTTTAAAAATGTATAAGACTAAGTTGTGAATGGAGCAACTTAAGTAACACGTGGGAGTGGGGTGTAGGCTTTAGCAAACATACTATGCTATCCCAGGACCCAGCATTATGCTGTGGACTTATTCTGGTCTGTAATATAGCGGTTGGTAGTATAGAAAACTTTCATCTAGGGATCACACAAGCTAGGACGCAAACCAGTTTTTATCCTAAAGGGGTTTTTTAATACATCCTTTCTGTTGTTAAAGCCGAACACCTTACGAAGAGGTGAGAATGAACATTCTCCCCTACTCCAATGACACAATGTCTTGCATACCTTGAAAACAATGAAAGATGTTTTCAGAATGGATGACTAATGTTTCAGAGGCAGATGTTCAGTGCTGACTGTACTGTACAGGGGAAAAAAAATAAGTAAGAGTGTTACATTACAGCAGCAGCTGCACGTTTTAGTAGTGTTCACTTAATTGTAGGGTGAAGTTCAGCTTGAAAATCTGCAATAAATTACACTGGATTTTTGTTTTGTGCCTTGGTTTATTCAACTTTCTGTGCATTTTGTGAAGTCTGCAAAGTACCATATACTTTATAAAGATAGGGTATCTGTAAGTTTCATATACCAACACCTATAACAGTATGCAGCTGGCAGACTCGTATATCGGGTATGCTCTTGTTTATGGTTCCAGTGATGTCTTGAGCACTTCTTGGTAGTGAAAAGTATGCAGGACTCCTGCTTCCATACCACAGTGTCATGCCTGGTGCTTGAGCAACCTATCAGCAGGCCCAGGTTTGTCACAGGCAAGGTGGGGGCAGTCTGTATATATGTGTGTGTGTATATGAGATGTGACTTCAAGGACTCAGTAGTGTACTTTTTTAGAGCTTTTTTTGCCCACTTTTATTCATCCAAGACTTAGAATTAACACAGGGTTCTACCCTCACAGGGTTTATTCAGTGTAACAAAAGCACAAATATCTCTCAGTCTATTGGCTATTTGTACACAGCTCTGTCTTTCTTCCTTAAAGTTTTTGATACACATTTTCGTGGGTGCGGGAGCGGGTGTAAATTGCATGCATTCCAGACCTGTAGCCCATATGTGCTGCTCTTCAGCAGGCACGCGGGGGTGCCATTAATTCTTAATGGCACCACCATGCATCTAAAAATGCAGAGCATTTTGGGTGCAGCAAACCGCAATGTGCATCAGCACCATGCGGTTCCCTGTGACCGCCCAGCAGGGGCATTTTTGAAAAAAGTTTAGGGACCTTTTACCTGCAGGTACAGTGGCCTATTCAAATGAATGGGCTGCTTTGCCTGTGCAAATGCACCTGCACAGAACCGCAATAGTGTGAATCTAACCTAAGACTAGGTTCACATCTGAGTGAGTGCAGAAAGGCGTGTAATCGCCCACCTTCCCGCACCTGCAGAGAAAAATGCGCTGCTGCTTAGTAGATGTGTAGGGGTACGATTAGTCCCAATGGCACCCCCATGCACTGGAAACTGTAGCACTGTTTCCTGTACTGGGAACTGCACTATGCGGTTTCTGTGTAGCTGTGTTTTTTGAAAGGGTGAAGGGACCATTTCCCTGCATTTTCAGGAGGTACAACAGCCTATTTGAAACAAAGGGCTGCTGTGCCTGAGCAAATGCAGCTCCCGGAAATTTCTTAGATTTGAACCAAGGATAATGCAGAGCTGCCTCAGCTCTTTTGATGAACTGGTTCCATCAGTCACCACATTGGACCTCTTGTCTGCTTATACATATGGTCTGTTCAGACAGAGACTACCTCTGTCTCTCCGCAATCTCCAACTCTTAAGCCTCGTACACACGTACCGATTGTTGGCCATGAATTTTCGGCCGCCGCCCGATCGGCCGATTATCGGCTTGTTAGTATGATGATTCCGACAACGGACTGCGACTTTTCGGCCGAAGAAAATCTGGTGTGCATGCTATAAAATTTTTGTTGGCCGTCAGCAGAACGGCCGATTGTTCGTCAGTCAGTACAGATTTCGGCCGACAAAAATCAGTTGAGCAAGACTGGGCATGCTCAGAGAAGAAAAAACACACGAAAAGTAGACCCGAACATGACATCACTTCTACAGTTGGTTGTTGCTGGCCGACAAAATTCGTGTGCAGTCTAGAGCACATTTCAACCAACACAACAACACTGGACAAAAGACGGCCGATCGGTCGGCCAACAATCGGTGCGTGTGTACGGGGCATAACTTTCTCAGACATCAGTTTCAGTCCACTGCCAATTTGTCTCACATACTTTTTAGTAATGAAGAGATGTCACTGTTTTTATATTACTTTTTGGACACCTTTTGGTGGCACTGTATGGACAATCATGTAAGTTGTATGTAATGATTGCATAAACTGTCAAGTTTCTTATTTAATGTAATGCATGTTTGAAACCCCCTTCCTTCACACATGTTCACTTTAAATATTGGTGGACAGTGACCCTGTCTAGAGCATGAATTTGCCTAAGGCTGTTGTGGATTTTAGCTACGTTCATATGGATTAATATACAAGTATCCTTCACCTATTTTTAGTAAGGCCGTGTTCACACTAGCTGCGGGTCCCAGCAGGGGGTCTG
This sequence comes from Pelophylax lessonae, assembly GCF_965119305.1. Lineage (NCBI taxonomy): Eukaryota > Metazoa > Chordata > Amphibia > Anura > Ranidae > Pelophylax > Pelophylax lessonae. The sequence continues at coordinate 680,704,609 of NC_138768.1, forward strand.
GTCCTTCTCAGTTCAACGAATTCAGGTGTGAATCAGGTGTGAATTTCTGCCTAAAGCTGGGTTCACACATGCTGCAACCGTGGGTCCCAGCAGGGGGTCCAGTGCTTCCCTGTCGGTGCAAATCCGGTCTGAATTTCTGCCTGAATTCATACCTGATTCGGAGCCAAAGACGCACAGGACCCTTTCGAAATGCAGCCCGCGGCCACCCCACAGCTGTGTGAACTGACTCCATTGAGAGCCGATCCCACTCTTCTGTCATGTGAATTGGATGCAGAGAAAAACCCACTTCTAGTTCGCATATGTGTTGACCCAGCCTAACTCTTACATTTAAATATCACTCCAACACAATAATACAGTTTCAGAAATATGATTTAGTTCCATCAGATGCATACATCAAAATTACTTTTCTGTTTATTTGAATGTATTTTTGTTTTAGCACATACCTGTTTTGTTACTTTATAATATAATTCATCTTCAGGGTTGCATAGTTTTTTTATTTTATTTTTTTATTTAAATTGTATCCTGATTTTTCTGTCATGCTTTAACATTTTTCCTGACAGTGATTTAAACCATCTATACTCCCCTGAAAAGTGTATTTATGAAATTTACTAATCCCAAATCCTCCAGAGTGTGAAGATAAGGGGATTAGACTGGTAACACTGACACACATTTTTATTTTTAATCCTGTAACTTTTTTTTTGTATTTTAGTATAAAGATACATGCCTTGAAAGCAAATTATTGGCTTTACATTGCTATATGATTGTTTATTACCATGTAGCTGTAAATGCACCATCTAAAACAAAAGGCATGTCAACACATTTATTATTGTTCTTTAAAAAGACTTATCTAGAAGGTAAGCTGCAGTGACCAAGTGATGAAGGCTTACTGTAATGCAATCTAAGTTATTTATTTATTTTTTGGTAAAACTGTACATATCTTTGCAAACTAAGGCAAATTTATACCTTGTTTTTGTTTCAGGACTGATTGGGCTTATTTTTGGTGCCAAATGTTCCTGATTTTGTTAATTGCTAAAAGAAAAAATGGTCCAAAATGGTAAAAAATATTCATGTCATGACCATAACCTACCACACAAGATAAATTTCTGTACTGCTGACGATCGAAGCAATACCACATACAGTGAGAAAAAAAAGTATTTGATCCCCTGCTGATTTTGTACGTTTGCCTACTAACAAAGAAATAATCAGTCTATAATTTAATTAGGAAATAAAGAAAAAATGTTGCGCTCAACAATATGAACCACAAATTAATATATAATAAAAATATTCCGCTGTGTTAAAAAAGTAGTAACAGCAATCGATGGAAACACAGACTTGATAGGAGTGAATCTCATAAAGCCTCCACCTCCACACGCTCACACAGTGATATGTACAGGTACTTCTTACCAGAATTAATGGACCCCTTAATTATAGGGGGTCATACACACATAATTGATCCACACTTGATCTGACCATGTACATCCCACTCTATAATTTAATTAGTAGATTTATTTTTGAGTGAGAGACAAAATAACAAACAAAATCTAGAAAAATGCATTTAAAAAAGTTATAAACTGATTTGCATTTTAATGAGTGAAATAGGTATTTGAGACCCTATCAATCAGCAAGATTTCTGGCTCCCAGGTGTCTTCTATTTAGGTAATGAGCTGAGGTTAGGTGCACTCTTATAAAGGGAGTGCTCCAAATCTCAGCTTGTTACCTGCATAAAAGACACCTGTCCACAGAAGCAATCAATCAATCAGATTCCAATCTCTCCACCATGGCCAAGACGAAAGAGCTGTCCAAGGATGTCAGGGACAAGATTGTAGAACCACACAAGGCTGGAATGGGCTACAAGACCATCGGCAAGCAGCTTGGTGAGAGGGTGACAGCAGTTGGTGTGATTATTCGCAAATGGAACAAAAGCAAAATAACTGTCAATCCCCCTTGGTCTGGGGCTCCAAGCGAGATCTCATCCCGTGGAGTTTCAATGATCATGAGAACAGTGGAAAATCCAGCCCAGAACTGCACAGAAGAATCTTGTCAATGATCAAAAGCAGCTGGCACCATAGTCCCCAAGAGAACAATTGGTAACACGCTACGCCGTGAAGGACTGATATCCTGTAGCACCTGCAAGGTTCCCCTGCTGAAGAAAGCACATGTGCATGCCCATCTGAAGCTTGCCAATTAACATATGAATGATTCAGAGGAGAACTGGGTGAAAGTGTTGTGGTCAGATAAGACCAAAATCGAGTTCTTTGGCATCAAATCAACTCGCCATGTTTGGAGGAGGAGGAATGCAGCCTATGACCCACAGAACACCATCCCCACCGTCAAACATGGAGGTGGAAACATTATGCATGGGGTTGTGTTTCTGCTAAGGGGACAGAACACATTAACCACATCAAAGGGACGATGGACAGAGCAATGTACTGTCAAATCCTGGGTGAGAACCTCCTTCCCTCAGCCAGGGGATTGAAAATGACCTCTGTGATTGCCAACAAGGGTTTTGCCACCAAGCACGAAGTCATGTTTTGCGAAGGGGTCAAATCATTTTTACTCATTAAAATGCAAATCAATTTAGAACTTATTTGAAATTCGTTTTTCTGGATTTTTTGTTGTTGTTCTGTCTCTCACTTAAAATATACCTACCCTTAAAATTATAGACTGATCATTCCTTTGTCAGTGGGCAAACGTACAAAATCAGCAGGGGATCAAATACTTTTTTCCCTTCACTGTATGTATGTATGTACAGTGCCTTGCGAAAGTATTCGGCCCCCTTGAACTTTTCGACCTTTTGCCACATTTTCAGGCTTCAAACATATATATAGGTATAAAACTGTATTTTTTTGTGAAGAATCAACAACAAGTGGGACACAATCATGAAGTGGAACAAAATTTTTTGGATATTTCAAACTTTTTTAACAAATAAAAAACTGAAAAATTGGGCGTGCAAAATTATTCAGCCCACTTAAGTTAATACTTTGTAGCGCCACCTTTTGCTGCGATTACAGCTGTAAGTCGCTTGGGGTATGTCTCTATCAGTTTTGCACATCGAGAGACTGAAATTTTTGCCCATTCCTCCTTGCAAAACCGCTCGAGCTCAGTGAGGTTGGATGGAGAGCATTTGTGAACAGCAGTTTTCAGTTCTTTCCACAGATTCTCGATTGGATTCAGGTCTGGACTTTGACCTGGCCATTCTAACACCTGGATATGTTTATTTGTGAACCATTCTATTGTAGATTTTGCTTTATGTTTTGGATCATTGTCTTGTTGGAAGACAAATCTCCGTCCCAGTCTGAGGTCTTTTGCAGACTCCATCAGGTTTTCTTCCAGAATGGTCCTGTATTTGGCTCCATCCATCTTCCCATCAATTTTAACCATCTTCCCGGTCCCTGCTGAAGAAAAGCAGGCCCAAACCATGATGCTGCCACCACCATGTTTGACAGTGGGGATGGTGTGTTCAGGGTGATGAGCTGTGTTGCTTTTACGCCAAACATAACGTTTTGCATTGTTGCCAAAAAGTTTGATTTTGGTTTCATCTGACCAGAGCACCTTCTTCCACATGTTTGGTGTGTCTCCCAGGTGGCTTGTGGCAAACTTTAAACTACACTTTTTATAGATATTTTAAGAAAGGGCTTTCTTCTTGCCACTCTTCCATAAAGGCCAGATTTGTGCAGTATAGGACTGATTGTTGTCCTATGGACAGAGTCTCCCACCTCAGCTGTAGATCTCTGCAGTTCATCCAGAGTGATCATGGGCCTCTTGGCTGCATCTCTGATCAGTCTTCTCCTTGTATGAGCTGAAAGTTTAGAGGGACGGCCAGGTCTTTGTAGATTTGCAGTGGTCTGATACTCCTTCCATTTCAATATTATCGCTTGCACAGTGCTCTTTGGGATGTTTAAAGCTTGGGAAATCTTTTTGTATCCAAATCCGTCTTTAAACTTCTCCACAACAGTATCTCGGACCTGCCTGGTGTGTTCCTTGTTCTTCATGATGCTCTCTGCGATTTAAACGGACCTCTGAGACTATCACAGTGCAGGTGCATTTATACGGAGACTTGATTACACACAGGTGGATTCTATTTATCATAATTAGTCATTTAGGTCAACATTGGATCATTCAGAAATCCTCACTGAACTTCTGGAGAGAGTTTTCTGCACTGGCTGAATTATTTTGCACGCCCAATTTTTCAGTTTTTTATTTGTTAAAGTTTCAAATATCCAATAAATTTCATTCCACTTCATGATTGTGTCCCGCTTGTTGTTGATTCTTCACAAAAAATTAGTTTTATATCTTTATGTTTGAAGCCTGAAATATGGCAAAAGGTCAAAAAGTTCAAGGGGGCCGAATACTTTCGCAAGGCACTGTATGTATGTGTTATTTGTTCCTTGTACCTATAGTAGGACAAAAAAAAAATATTATTCTTTATTCTAAATGCACTTTCAATCTGACTTGGACTGCTGCTTTAATCAGGAGGAAAACATACAATATATATTTTTCTCCTTGCAGAGGAGGCACAGTACTGGGCAGGTTTTCAAAGTAGTGATCACTGTGATTGACCAATCACAGTGATTACATGATTGGGAGTCCTTGCTCCCGATCCTTAGTGCAAGACCAGGAGCTGTCAGTGACCCCTGTTGGTGTCAGTGGAAGTAATAATGCTCCATCGTTGGTGTTAGTGGGAGTAATCCTGCTCCATCGTTGGTGTCAGTTGGAGGAATGATGCTCAATTTTTGACGTCAGTGGGAGGAGTAGTGCTCCATTGTCTGTATCAGTGGCAGGAACTATGTCCCACTATTGCTGATGGTGGGGAAAATCATCCCCAAAGGGCAAGATAAAAGCAAGCAAAGAGCTGGATGTGGCCCCCCCCGGGCCACAGTTTGGAGACTGCTGCTCTAAGCCATAGAGAATTCAATGCACTTTATGTCTTCCAGTTTCCTGTGTTTTTCTTATGAAAGCTTGTAAAGCAATACAGCAAGTGCCATCCAGTGCAAAGATGAAGAAAAAAAATCCACATATTCCCCAAACTACTGCATTTTAATTCTGATTACCATAGCCTCATATGATACATTCAAAGTCAAATATAATGGCAAATTACTACTTTTATAGTATGATCTATGTAATACAAAATGTACTGTAAATCCTTTCTTTTTATCAGTCCTGTTCTAGAGGCATACGTCTCACTGTACTGTACAGTACTTAAAGTGGTTGTTAAGCCACTACAACAAAATAATCAAATCCCCTCTGTAATATAACACTAAATGCTCCTGTGCCTGTCTTATAGAAAAAATATGCTGATCTGTACCTAAATCAGAGCGGCTCCCAACGATCAGCTGATCCATTGGCTCTCTTCTCTGCCCGGCTGACAGCTGACGTCAGCCGAAGATGAGAAAAAGGGAGGAGAGATCAAGCCAAGCGGTCACTGTATCACTGGGAGCCGCTCTGATATAGGTACAGATCAGCATATTTTTTCTATAAGACAGGCGCAGGAGCACTTATTGTTATCTTACAGAGTGGATGGGATTATTTTATAATAAATATGAGCACAGCAGGAGTGGAGGTGTGGGCGCTGACACAGCAGACAGGGAGAGGAGGGGGGGAAGAGGACACAGGAGACAGAGAGCAGGGCTGCAGATGACATACACTTACCACGGTGTCAGGGCTCAGCAGCCATGATACACCATGGTCAGTTTACAGAGGGGAGGGTAGAAACTAGTAGGATCAGCCAAGTTTTTTAGGTGATACGGAGTGCCAAATTACATAGCACAAGCATTGTGCTGTATAACATGCTTTAACCCCTTCAATACCGAGTCATTGTAAAATGACGTCGGCAACATTCCTTTAGCGATCCGAGCGGACGTCATATGACGGCGCCCGGATCTCCCCACTACTGCGCACCCCCGGGGGCGCGCATCGCGGCGATCGGGGGTGAGGCTCGTCCCTCGGACTGAGCCCAACCCCGATCAAGGTAAACAGCCAATGAAATTGGCTGTTTACCACGTGATCGGCTGTGTCAATCACAGCCGATCACATGAGCGGCTCCAGCGCGAGCCGCTCGTTCCTTTCTTAATGCGCGCCCCCCGGGCGCCCGGATCTCCCCGCTACTGCGCGCCCCCGGGGGCGTGCAGCGCGGCGACCGGGGGTGAGGCTCGTCCCTCGGACTGAGCCCATCCCCGATCTAGGTAAAGAACCAATGAAATTGGCTCTTTACCACGTAACCGGCTGTGTCCAATCACAGCCGGTCACAAATGTCATCAGAGAACACGGTAACTAGCTGTCACCGTGTTCTCCTCCTCACACACTGATCCTGTGTGAGGAAGAGATTGTGGTAACAGCTAGTTACCAAGTACAGTGCACCCCAACCACACTGATTGCCCCCCCCCCAATAAAAAGCACCTGTCACTAGCCCATCAAAGTACCCGAGTACCTGTCACTAGCCCATCAGGTACTCTGATGACAGGTACTCGGGTACTCTGATGGACTGATGACAGGTACTCTGATGGGCTGGTGACAGGTACTCTGATGATGGGTACTCGGGTACTCTGATGACAGGTACTCGGGTACTCGGGTACTCTGATGATGGGTACTCGGGTACTCTGATGACGGGTACTCGGGTACTCTGATGATGGGTACTCGGGTACTCTGATGACGGGTACTCGGGTACTCTGATGACGGGTACTCGGGTACTCTGATGACAGGTACTCGGGTACTCTGATGACAGGTACTCTGGTACTTTGAGTACCCGTCACCGGAGTACCCGAGTACCCGTCACCTACCCATCAGAGTACCCGAGTAGCTTCCACCTGCTCATCAGAGTACCTGACACCTGAAGTACCCGAGTACTTGCCACCTGCTCATCAGTACCCATCACTACTCATCAGTACTCATCAGTACCCATCAGTACCTATCACCTATCAGTATCAGTACTGATCATCCGTACCCATCAGTACAGTATCAGTATCACCTATCAGTATCAGTACTACTCATCCTATCCATACCTATCACCTGCCCATAAGAGTACCCGAGTACCTGTCACCTGCCTATCGGAGTACTCGAGTACCTGCCACTTGCTCATAAGTACCAGAGTACCTGTCACCTGCCCAGCAAAGTACCCGAGTACCTGTCACCCTTCATACAGCCACCATGTCTAAGTCCAAAAAGGTTTATATTATACGTCCTCCGTTTAAACCTAAATACCGGTGTTATGGCAGCAGATAGCTGCCATAACCCTGGTATTTTTTTAAACGGTGGACGGTTGGCTTTCCGATAAGGGTGGTCCCAGCGGCGGATTCGCCGCGGGATCACCCTTCCGGGGTGGCGGAAGAGGTGCACCCCCCCCTCCCGCCGCATTCTGGTCCTTTTCCCCGCTTACCGGACCCGCCGGCAGCAGGGAAAACGATCCGGTCCCAGATCCTCACAGACAGGATGTCGAGTGAGGGCAAGCTTGCCCTCACTCGACTCTATGGTCTTGGAGGACCGGAGCTACGGCAAACGTCGTTGCCTAGCAACCAGTTTAAAGGTCCCTTTTTTTTTTTTTCATTTTATTTAATTTTTTTTTATTTAATTTTTTTTTTTTTTCTATCTTTTAATGTACTTGTGAGATCTGAGGACTTTTTGACCCCAAATCTCACAAAAAAGAGGTCCTGTCGTGCCTTTTTCTATTACAAGTAATGTTTACATTTCTTGTAATAGAAATAAAAATGATCAATTTTTTTTTTTTTTTAAAAACTGTGTAAAAATAATAAATAAAATAAATAGTAAAAAAAAAAAAAAAATTAAAGTGCCCTGTCCCCGCGAGCTCGCGCACAGAAGCGAACGCATACGGAAACCCCGCCCTCATATGTAAACAGTGTTCAAACTACACAAGTGAGGTATCGTCGCGATCGTTAGAGCAAGAGCAATAATTTGAGCCCTAGACCTCCTCTGTAACTCTAAGATAGCAACCTGTAGAAATTTTTAAAATGTCGCCTATGGGGATTTTTAAGTACCAAAGTTTGTCACCATTCTGTGAGCGTGCGCAATTTTGAAGCATGACATGTTGGGTATCTATTTACTCGGCGTAACATTATCTTTCACATTATGGAAAACAATTGGGCTAACTTTACTGGTTTCTTATTTTTTAATTCAAAAAAGTGAATTTTTTCCCAAAAAATTGCGTTTGGAAGACCGCTGCGCAGATACGGTGTGATAAAAAATATTGCAATAATCTCCATTTTATTCTCTAGGGTCTCTGCTAAAAAAAAAATATATAATGTTTTGGGGTTCTAAGTAGTTTTCTAGCAAAAACAACTGATTTTAGCTTGTAAACACCAAATGTCAAAAATAGGCCTAGGCAAGTGGCTAGGATGCATGATGATGCTCCTTGGATGTTGGGCCCCTCTATATGGCTAGGCTGTGAAAAAGTCTCACACATGTGGTATTGCCATACTCAGGAGGAGTGGCAGAATGTATTTTGGGGTGTCATTTTTGCTATGTACATGTTATGTGTTAGGAATATCCTATAAATTGACAACTTTGTGTAAAAAAAAAAAAAGTTTTATTTTTTTCCCACATATTCCAAAAACTTGTGGAAAAAAATGACATGTTCAAAGGACCCATAATGCCTCATAGAATATACGTTTGAAGTGTTTGCTTTCCAAAATGGGGTCATTTTGTGGACTTTTCCATTGTATTGGTGCTCTAGGGAAAGTGTGATAGGTAGTAAGAAAGTTTTATGTGTATTTATGCTCCTAAAACGCCTTATGGTGCTACTTGGACGTGGAGTCTCTTTTTGTGGCCAGGCTGTGTAAAAGTCTCACACATGTGGTATCACCATACTCAGAAGGAGTAGCAGAATGAATTTTGGGGTGTCATTTTTGCTGTGTACATGCTATGTGTTAGAAATAGCTTATAAATTGACAATGTTTTGGGAAAAAAAAAAAAAAAAATTTTTCTTCATTTTCCCAATAATTGTGGGAAAAAATTATAACTTCAAAAAACTCACCATGCCTCTTACTAAATACCTTGGACTGTCTACTTTACAAAAAGGGGTCATTTGGGGGGTATTTGTACTGTCCTGACATTTCAGGGCCTCAAGAAAGGAGATAGGCCATCAGTACATCTGGTGTGATCAATTTTCAGTAATTGGTACCATAGCTTCTAGACTCAATAACTTTCACACAGACTAAATAATATACACTAATTTGGGTTAATTTTACCAGAGATATGTAGCAGTATAAATTTTGGCCCAAATGTATGAAGACAAATTATTTTTTTGCAAAATTGTATAATAGAAACTAAAAAAAAGTGTTTTTTTTGCAAAATTTTTGCTCTTTTTTTGCTTATATCATGGAAAAAAAAACCCCAGTTGTGATCAAATACCACCAAAAGAAAGCTCTATTTGTGTGAAAAAAAATGATAAAAATTTTGTTTGGTTACAGTGTAGCATGACTGAGCAATTGTCATTCAAAGTGTGAGAGTGCTGAAAGCTGAGCATTGGTCTGCTCTGTATGGAAGCGGTTAAGGAAACAGTATCTGTTTCTTCTTCTTTTTTTTTTTTTGGGTAACAAATACTTTAATGCTGACACACCTGAATGTAAAAAAAGTAAATGGAAAAACGAATGTATTAAGATGATGTCAGCTTAATTATTCATTTAGTCAAAACAAAAGGGATGTAGTAATGATTAATTGCCCAAATAAACTTTCTTCAAATTAGAAACAAATCACTGAAGAATCCTCCTTTTGCTAAGTGTGATCTCTTATCACAAAGACCAATACTGTGTTCTATAAAGGGCTACATGGTTTGTATATTTGAACCAAAACGCTCAACAATAAGGCATAAAATTGTTCTAATTTGTGTGGAAATTGTTTTAATTTGTATGGAAATTTAGCCTTCTATATCACTTACCGTCGACTTTGCAACCATAGTTTTATCAAAAAGAATTAGCACGCATACACTTTTTTTTTTTTTTCCTTATGGTATTTAATGCTTGGAATAGACTTCTAGCAGAAGAAGTGAATCAATCTACAGTAAGAGAATATAAACAAAACTTGAGACAAACCTAGATCTGAACTCTGTAAAAGGGTTAAAAAAACTGAAAAAAGGGGCAGACTTGATGGGCCAGGCTTCTATGTTTCTGTGCATTAGGCAATGCATAAAGTATATACTTCTTTATAATGCTCCTCTAAATAACTAATAAACTCTTCATTTTAAAAAGCAATAACCTTGCGAACTGCAATGTTCAAAAAAATAGTGTTTGTTGTGAAGGAGTATAAATAATCGGCGCAACCCCAAACTATACTATACTGTATAAACGCAATGGCAGCTTACATAAAGTGTTTTCCACTGAACACAGAAAAGCAAATAAGATATCCCAAGACCCCTTTCACACTTATGCGACGCAATTTTCCTGTGATTTTGCCGCGACTTTGCCGCGATTTTGCCGGCAATTTTGAAAGCAATGGCAAGGCTATATGCCTCAAAACGCATTAAAATCGTGGCAAAGTAGTACAGGAACTACTTTGAAGTCGGTGCAACTTCAAAACGCACTGATATGAATGGGGCTCGTTGAAAATAATGGAAAACGACTTGTCATGCGATTTTGCGGTCCAAAATCGTGGGACAAGTCGCACTAGTGTGAATGGGGCCTAAAATGCAGCACCAATATCTCTCACAATAAAGTTAATAAACAATCAATATAATTTAGTGCATTTAATTAATAAATAATCTCACAATAGTGAATATCAGTACAGATGAAATACATATAACTGTCATTAAGATTAATCATGTGCATAATAAATTAGTCAAAATCAAAAGTCCCTAAAAAAAAGTGCATAAAATTGTGCATAAAACATGTGCCAAAATGCATCTATCTTGGACGGATTCTCACCGTTGCATGCCAATATACAACGAAAGTGCTGGTGCATCAATCCACATAAAGTGACAGTGCACTCAGATCTGTGCTCACATGCAGCTCACCTTAATGTTTGACTCATATATTCCAATGAGTCAAACACACTTTACACCTGGAGGTGTTAAAAGGATCAATCACCACTCCTCTCCTCTCCTCTCCTCCTCCTCTTTACTTCGGAATATACCACCCCGTGGTACACACGAGGATATGAAAAAAAAAAGGGGGGGGGGGAGATGCCTCTAGTGCTCTCTGTATATTCCTTTATTAAACATATGGTGCATGAAATAACATTCACATATACGGCACTTTAGCCGTGCAGGCTTGAAAAGACTCCTCTCATAGGCTTCCGTGGATAGATCAGGATTTGGCGTCTGTGCGCAGGCTCCGCCCCATACGCGTTACGTCAACCAATGACTTCGTCAGCAGGGGTTCATGCACCGTATGTTTAATAAAGGAATATACACAGAGCACTAGAGGCATCTACCCCCCCCCCTTTTTTTTTTTTTTCCAAATTCTCGTGTGCACTGTGGGGCGGTATATTCTGGAGGAAAGGAGAGGAGTGGTGCTTGATCCTTTTAACACCTCCAGGTGTAAAGTGTGTTTGACTCATTGGAATATATGAGTCAAACGTTAAGGTGAGCTGCGTGTGAGCACAGATCTGAGTGCACTATGTCACTTTTTCGTTGTATATTGGCACGGTGGGAATCTGTTCAAGATAGATGCTTTTTGGCACAAGTTTTATGCACATTTTTATGCACTCTTTTATGGACTTTTGATTAATTTGTATTATGCACATGATTAATCTTAATGCCAATTATATGTATTTCATCTGTACTGATATTCACTATTGTGAGATTATTTATTAATTTAATGCACTAAATTTATATTGATTGTTTATTAACTTTATTGTGAGAATTTTACGCACCAGTATTCAATATGTATTATGCACAATATTTTTTATTATTAGTTATTGGCACTGAATTTTATGATATCTTATTTATTGTGAATTGCCCACACTCTACACACTCTCGTATATCTCTACCAACATAAATTATTATCAATCAGTTTCCCGCTTCACATTATATTACCACTTTTATAGTACAATATTATGATAGATATTATAAAAATGCAATAAACATAAACTCAAATTGAAAATTAATAATAAGTGCCAATGCTGTATCAATGTGCAATCAGATCAAAAGATTTTTGAATTTGCCAGAGTGGATTTCCTCTTTAATTGCCAATACTTTCATGAGTGACTTGAAACACCTTCCACCAGATGTGCGCTCACCTGGAATGAGTGAGTGGAGATGTTAGGTGGAGTAAGCATATTTAAAGGAACATACGAAGATACTGAGAAGTACCTGTGAAGATGATCAGTCTGGGAACATTTGAATAAGTCCACTATCGGGGGCGCAAGCGTGTAGTGACCATACTTAACGGTACAGTCCAGACCGATTTTGCTGCGATTTTACTGTGCTTATGGTTTGTTTTTCATAGGTCATGTGACTCCAAAACCACATCAGAAGTGTAACACGGGTGCGTTATTGATAGTCTTGCTATATTTTCAATGTGGAGGTGCGTTTTTGAGGCTTTTTTTTCCCTCTATCGTTTATTGACAGACACAGCTTTATATCTTCTTGACCATTGGGTTATGCTGCCCCTTACAGGATTAGGACACTAGGCAGGAAAAAATGTCACCACACCTATGGGGCAGTCTCTACATGCATAACCCAACTCTGCTACAGCCCTCAGTTTGTTTCTGCCTAGTTTAGGAGTAGGACCTAGTTCCCTGCTGGGACTTCAGTCTTAGCTGTTATTTTTGGGAACCTTTTTTTGTAATTTCTTTTAGTTTAGAGTTCCTGGAGAACTACAAGCAACAGTCAGCTGGGTTTCTGACTGGATATTCTAGATTGTTAAGATCTCTCAGCCTGGCCAGCGAGCGTGAGCAGGTTATAGTCCAGCCACTCCAGAGCCCTGTTGGACGGGGACGAGCCCACGAGGGGACCATCTCGCTGGGATGCATACAACCTGGGATGCCCTGAGTCACAGCGTACCCCATGGCTTGCAGCACCCTCCACCCCGGGTGGAAGGTAGTGTGTTCAGAGTGGCGCACACCTGATATCGTGGTATAGTGAGTATGTGTCCCTGCAATGCTCTGGTCTTGGGGGGGACGTGGGCTCCCTTCACATTATAGTCGGACCCTCGGGTATCCCTTGGTTCCCCTGGTCTCTCGGGTATACCAGCCCCCCCCCCCCTTAGCGTTACCCCCCCCCATGTCATTTTCCTACCTCTTGGGTGCGGATATATTGCAGCCGCTACGGCGGTTCTGCAATACCGGGAGGTGCGTTTCTCTGATTGGGTCTCCTTCCGGGAATCCTCCTATGCCTTTTGTCTGCTGACCCCCCCCCCCCTCGGGGGTCCTGGAGACCGCATGGTGCACTGTGGGGGCCGCCATTTTGCTGTGGACCTTTTGCTCTCCGTTAATGTAAAATGTTTCTTAATTGCAATGCACGGGCAGTAATTTTTTGTTAGTTCCCCATAGGAATGCATGGGGCGGCCATTTTCTTGTAGTCCACGATTGCTTCACAGCAAAGGGAGACACTAAAGACTCTAGACATGACCCGGGTGCTTTTTGTGCTTCCTGCACAGAACGTTTCTGGAAGCCTCCTGCTCGGTTTGGTAATGTTTTTGGGGTCCCTTGTAGGCATTCTTCACTCACACTGCTGACAGACTGTGTTAGGCTGGGACTTGCAGTACTGCTAGTGCAGCGGTGCGATCTCGTTTTTTACAACTCTTTTAAAGTGACACTGCATCTTTTTTTTTATTTTCAGTGTAAATGTAGTCCCAGGACAAAATATAACCTACAGACCTTAGTGCGGCGGCGAAACCCTCTGGGTCGCAGCCCCTGTTGGCTTTTACAGCAGTTTTGGAAAGCCTGGTATTAAAAGTGAATTTAGTGTTGAAAAGTACCGCTAGCTGTAAGCGCTCTTTGCCTTCGCCTCCCTCTGTAATATCTTCAGATTCTGAGGCAGATATGGCAGCCGCAGACGCATTCCACCTTAGTGGCTCTGTGTCATCGCATTCTGATGGTGAAAAGGATATGTTCTCGTCAGCCGCCACGCGGGAAAGTTCATTGGTGGAAGCACTTCTAGTTTCGGTGCTAGAAACATTAAGAATGGCGGATGAGTCTACAGTGTCAAGAACGCAGGTCTCTTTTGGGACCCGCAAACTCCAGAAATTGGGCAAAGTGTTTCCCTGCCCGGAATTTTTTGACAATATTGTCAATGAACAGTGGGGGCGCATTAAGCACATGCTGGTGGTGCCCAAGCGGTTCAAACGCCGCTATCCCTTCGTGGATGCAGTTTCCACTCGGTAGACCATGCCACCAAAGGTGGATCATCCGGTTTCCAGAATAAGTCTACTTTGGTCCCAGGGGAAGAATCTCCGGTCTTTACGGACCCCGTTGATAGACGAATTGAGTCTTTGTCCCGCCATTTACATGTGTTTAGGGGGCTCAATATTGAAACCAATATTTGTGATCACTCTGGAGTAACAGACCATCATTGAATGGGTGAAGTTACTGAAAGGTAACTTGGAAACAGAACCGCTTTCTCCTGGGCTGATTGAGCTTATGGATCAAATGGCTCAAGCCCTGCTGTATATATGTGATGCATCGCTGGATGCGACTCTGGTGGCCAGAGTTTCTGCAGTGGGGATTGCTATTAGACACATGGTGTGGTTAAAGAGCTGGTCTGCGGACCAGGCTTCCAAAAAGGCTTTCTGACCTTCTCTTTACGTGTGGGAAGAGTACTCTTCTGCCTCAATACTTTAAGGGCAAGGCACCACGTCCTAGAAGGAGGCCTTCTTTTACTGCTCATAGGTGGCTTTTTCGTGCCTCCAGGCTGCAGGGAAAAGGAAAGCTTTTTAGGGCTTTAGGGGGCCCCAAGAAAACATGGTCAGGTAAACCGAAGACAGGCCAATCTGGATTTGCAGACAAATCCTTGTCTGCATGAAGGGGCGCCCTCACCCGTTTCTGGGGTGGGGGGACGTCTTCGCTTCTTTTCAAAACCATGGACTTCCTTGTTTCAGGACAAATGGGTTCACGACTTGATCAGATCTGGGTACAAGATCGAGTTCCGGTCTTTACCATCAGACAGGTTGTTCCCGTCCAATCTGCGCCTATCTCCAGACCGGTTACCGGATTTACGAGAGGATGTACAAGATCTGCTGTCACAAGGGGTGATTGTGCCAATTCCCTCTCAGGAACGCTTTCAAAGGTTTTATTTAAACCTGTTTACTGTGCCCAGGAAGGAAGGCAAAGTGCATCCAATCCTGGACCTCAAGACTCTGAACCGTTTTGTGCGGGTCTAAAAGTTTCAAATGGAGTCTATTCGCACGGTAATGGCTTACACCAGGGAGACTTTTTGGCCTCCATAGATATCAAGGACGCATATCTACACCGCCCTATCTACGCTGAACACCAGCGTTTTCTTCGCTTCGCTAAAGGAGAGGGGCATTATCAATTTGCAGCGATACCCTTTGGTTTCGCCTCCGCCCCCAGGGTCTTTACCAAGGTGCTGGCCTCCATGTTACTGCTCCAACGGGGGATTTCAGGACTGGGGTACCTGGACGATCTCCTACTGAGGGCGCACTCTCCTTCAGCCCTGTTGGGCGACTTGACGATCAGTGTCCAAACACTGCAAGAGTTTGAATGGAACATCAATTTAAAAAAATCTGGCCTGATACCTTCACTGAAATTTGATTGTCTGGGCCTGACTCTGGATTCAGCTTTAGCGAGGGTCAGTCTTTCCCCCCGGACAAGCTGCAGAAGTTGCAGGGGGAGATCCGGTTGCTGTTGGAAAACAATCTGTCCTCTCTGCGGACTTGCATGCGAGCCTTGGATCTGATGGTATCAACCTTCGAGGCGGTTCCGTTTGCTCAGTTCTACATGAGACACTTACAAAGGCAGATTCTTGTAAGTGTAACAAGGATCCAAAATCATTGGACACCTTGATTCGGTTGAGTCGCAACGCAAAGTCTGCTCTTCTATGGTGGCTTTACTTGTCAGCACTATGCCAAGGCAAGTCCTACCGTTGTTTCGGACGGTGGTAACCACGGACGCCAGCTTGTCAGGCTGGGGAGGAGTTCTGGGGAGGCTCTGTGCCCAGGGATCTTGGACAGTGGAACACTCCAAGCTGCTGATTTTAAATATCTTGGAACTCAGAGCGATAAAGCTTTACCTGAGTCATTAAACAACTCGTCTGCAAGGTTGTCCGGTCCGGATTAAATCGGACAATGCCACAGCCATGGCGTACATCAATCACCAAGGGGGCACCAAGAATGTCTTGGTGGCTCGGGAGGTGGCAAAGATTCTGGATTGGGCGGAGAAGTTTGTTCCAGCTCTTTCTGCTGTGCACATCCCGGGTGTGGACAACTGGCAGGCTGATTATCTGAGTCGTCAGGTGTTAAATCAGGGGGAGTGGTCCCTGCACCAGGAGGTGTTTCACCTCCTGTGTGTCTGGTGGGGGATGCCCGATGTCAAATCAGGTCTCGACTCAACAAGAAGGTACAGAGGTTTGTAGCCAGGTCAAGGGATCCTCTGGCGGACGCCACAGATGCACTGGTTGCTCCTTGGGGTCAGTATCAGCCGATCTATGCATTCCCTTCGCTGAAACTCCTGCCGAGGTTTTTGTGCAGAATAGAGGTGGAAGGGATTTCGGCCATTCTGGTGGCCCCAGACTGGCCTCGCCGGGCTTGGAACGTGGACCTGGTAAAGCTGGTCGGCGACGCTCCTTGGAGACTTCCTCTCAGGGAACATCTGCTGTCTCAAGGGCCGATCTTCCATCCTGCTTTACAGTTGATGGCTTTAACGGCGTGGCTGTTGAAAGCCAGGTATTGAAGGATAGGGGTCTTTCTGACTCTGAGATTCCAACACCATTGAAGGCCAGGAAGTCTACTTCCAGGAAGATTTATCATCGTACGTGGAAATCGTACATTTCATGGTGCGAATCGCTGAAAGTGCACCCTCACTTGTTCTCGGTAGCTAGGGTTTTGACCTTTCTTCAAAAAGGAGTTGAACAGTGTTTGGCTTTAGGCACTATCAAAGGCCAAGTGTCAGCTTTGGCTTTTTTTTTCAACGTCCTGTCTCATGCCCTGATTCACGCTTTTATTCAGGGGGTACGTCATATGGCTCTTCCGAGGCCATTCCCCTCTGCCTCCGTGGGATCTGAATTTGGTATTATCTCTTCTTCAAAAACCTCCTTTTGAGAACATTGGGGATATTCCTCTGCTTACTTTATCTCAGAAGGTTGCCTTTTTGGTGCCTATCACTTCTGCTCGCAGGGTGTCTGAATTGGAAGCGTTGTCCCGCCGTTCCCCTTATCTGGTGGTGCACAGAGATAAGTTGGTACTTCGACCTAATCAGTTGTTTCTTCCTAAGGTGGTTTCTGATTTCCATTTGAATGAAGATATTGTGCTGCCTTCTCTGCGTCCTAAGCCCAAGCATCCCAAGGAAATTGCTTTGCATTCTTTGGATGTGGTTCGGGCAATTAGAGTTTATCTGGCGGCTTCTGAATCTTTCAGGAAATCAAACTTTTTGTCCTTACTGAAGGACCTGGAAAGGATTGGCTGCGTCTGCTGCAACCATATCCAGATGGATCAGGCAGACGGTGGTTCAGGCTTATTCACTAAAGAGTCAGGTTCCTCCTTTCCCGGTGAAGGCGCATTCTACTCGAGCGCTGACTGCCTCCTGGGCTTTTCGCCATCAGGCGTCAGTGATGCAAGTTTGCAAGGCAGCTAATTGGTTGTTGGTGCACACATTCACAAAATTCTCATCTTCGGATGCCTCTTTTGACTGCAAGGTTTTGCAGGGTGCTGTCTAAAAGATAACTTTTTTTCTCTTTGAGGGTGTATGTTTTTTTTCTAGGTGAGCTCCAGTTGTTTCTGGTTGAGCTCCTTGTTACCTGGTTAGCTACATTTAGCCTTGGGGAATTACGTTCTTCTTTGCGTTTTTTTTTTCCTACCCCAGTATATGAAAATACTGCTTTGGGACGTCCCAATGGTCAAGAAGATACGAAGCTGCATCTGTCAATGAACGATAGAGAAAACTGGATTTTTGACTTACCGTAAAATCCTTTTCTCTGAAGTTCATTGACCGACTTAGTACCCCCCCCCCCCCTCTAATTATGAGTGGAATGGGGTTGTCTTCTAAACACTGCTTGCAACAAAACTGAGGGTGGATGTGTGGGGTTATGCCTGCAGGGACTGCCCCATAGGCATTGTGAAGTTTTTTTCCGCCTAGTGTCCTAATCCTGTAGGGGGCAGCATAACCCAATGGTCCAGAAGATATGAAGCTGCGTCTGTCAATGAACTTCAGAGAAAAGGATTTCACAGTAAGTCAAAAATCCCAGTTTTTTTTTTCTGGCCAAAAATGCAGCAAGCAGGATTTTTAACATCACAACGGAAGCGTCACAGACCATTGTGAACGCTTACATAGAATTTTAAGGGAAACATTTTTCTTAAGCTTTTCTTGCGTGAAAGGTGCCAGTAATGGCCGACCAAAAAAATTAATATTCCTTTAATTTCATAATATTTAATAAGTTGAATATAATAGTACAATATATATTTATATATATATATATATATATATATATATATATATATATATATATATATAAAAAATTATATATTTTTTAAAAACTGTCATTTTTTTTCGGTCCAGTGCATCCTGCATTTTCAACTTCGGCACCAAAATTTCCATTCAGTGCATCTCTAGTACAGTCATATATTCTAGGTGAGAGCACATCTGGTGGAAGGTGTTTCAAATCACTCACGAAAGTACTGGCACGGAATGGTGGTAATTAAAGAGGATATAAACTTTGAGAATTTTTGATCTGATTGCACATTGGTACAACATTGGGACTTATTATTAATATTTTTTAATTTCAGTTTATTTTTATTGCATTTTTGTGAAAGTGATCATATGATTGCAATATAGGTTTAAATATTGTGAAGTGCAGCACTGATTAATAAAAAAACTCATGGGTACATTAATTATAAATTGATTTGAGTGTATGGTATACTATGGCTGGTTGTAAAATGAGTTTTATGCACTATTCAAGCACTGTAATGTACATTCTTTAATGTAATAATTCTGATACCAGGAGCTCAGATTATACTTTACATCCTAGCCATGCCAGTAATGAATTGCTGGAAATGTAATGCACCCCTCTGAAATGCCTGCATTCCCATATACAGGTGCATCTCGAAAAATTTGAATATCATCAAAAAGTTTATTTATTTTAATAATTCAATCAACAAAGTGAAACTGATCCATTTTATATAGATGGGTTACACACAGAGTGATATATTTCAAGCATTTTTCTTTTAATTTTCTTTTAATTTTGATGATTATGGCTTACAGCTAGTGAAAACCCAACATTCAGTATCTCAGAAAATTAGAATATTACATTAGACCAAAAAAAAGCATTTTAACTACCTCAATACTGGGCACTTAAACCCCCTTCCTTCCCAGACCAATTTTCAGCTTTTAGTGCTGTTGCATTTTGAATGAAAATTGCGTGGTCATGCAACACTGTACCTAAACCAAATTTGTGTCATTTTTCCCCCACAAATAGAGCTTTCTTTTGGTGGTATTTGATCACCGCAAGGTTTTTCCTTTTTTGGTGCACAAATAAAAAAAGACCGAAAAGTTTGAAAAAAAGTTTTTTTGCTTAGGTTATAAAATTTTGTAAATAGATACGTTTTTTCCTGCACTGATGACGCCGCACTGACAGGCACTGATGAGGAGACACTGATGAGGAGACACTGATGAGGAGACACTGATGGGGTGGCACTGATATGCAGCACTGATAGGTAGCACTGATATGCAGCACTGATGGGCACTGCTATGTGGCACTGATGGGCACTGATAGGCAGCACTGGTGGGCAATAATGGGCACTGGTGGGCGGCACTGATGGCAATAATGGGCACTGGTGGGCAGCACTGATAGATGACATTGGTGGGCAGCACTGATAGGGAGGGCACCACTGGCAGGCTCTCTGAGCCCTGATTGCCATCCCTGGTGGCCATGGTGGGCATCCCTGGTGGCCATGGTGGGCATCCCTGGTGGTCATGGGTGGGCATCCCTGGTGGCTCTAGTGGCACCCCCCCCTCCCAGGGCTGCACTGGTAATCAATGTTCTGATTACCAGCACAGACCCCCCCCTGTGATCAGTGAGTAATTAGAAAAACTCACTGATCCCCCTGGCTGCAGCACAGATCATCTTCTTCTCCTCACTGACAGGATCTGTGTGAGGAGAAGAAGAGATCAAAGCCGTTACAACGGCTGTATTTACATTACATGACGGCTATGATTGGACACAGCCATCATGTGATCAGGAGGGCCAATCACAGGGCCCTCCTGCCGCAACTTGTTGTTCTGTGTCCGAGGGACACAGGCACATCGAGATCGCGCCGCTGCGTTCCGGAACGTCCGATCAGAAGGACGAGACTCCCACCCGGCCGTATATGTACAGTGGCCGGGTGAGAGGTGGTCAATACAGAAATATTGGCTCACTGAAAAGTATGTCCATGTACAGTATAGTGTGTACTCCATACTTGGTCTGGGCTCTTTTTGCAAGAATTACTCCTTCAATGCAGTGTGGCATGGAGGTGATCAGCCTGTGGCACTGCTGAGGTGTTATGGAAGCCCAGGTTGCTTTGATAGCGGCCTTCAACTCATCTGCATTGTTGGGTCTGGTGTCTCTCCTCTTCCTCTTGACCATACCCCACAGATTCTCTATGGGGTTTAGGTCAGGGGATTTTGCTGGCCTGTCGAGCACAGTGAAACCATGATCATTAAACCAGGTATTGGTATTTTGGCAGTGTGGGCTGTTGCCAAGTTCTGGTGGAAAATGAATCAGCATTCTCTATAAAGCTGGTCAGCAGAGGGAAGCATGACATGTTCTAGAATTTCCTGGAAGAAGGCTGCGATGACTTTGGACTTGATAAAATACAGTGGACCAATACCAGCAGATGGCATAGCTCCACAAATCATCACAGACTATGGAAAATGTTTCCATTTAATTTGAAAATCAAGATCCCAGAGTCTGGAGGAAGAGGTACAAAATCCAAGTTGCATGAGGTCCAGTATGAAGTTTCCATATTCACTGAGGATTTTGGGAGACATGTCATCTGCTGGTGTTGGTCCACTGTGTTTTTATCAAATTCAAACTCCGCTCAGCCCTCTATACATAGATGGATACATAGGCTAACATAGAGGTGCTTTTACAGTCGGAAACTCCTAAAAAAGGTGTTTTCAAGTCCTATGTGCTTGAGGCCTAAAAATAAACCACTACATAGAAGCATGTCAGGTACGCAAAGGCATTTCAATGTAAGAAGGCTTTAATCAGAGCCCTTTAACAACAGCACAAGGCCTTTCTATCAGAGGTTCTTGTCAAACTTTATACCCAAGTTCTTCATGGTAAAAGCAATCTTTGTCCATCCAGCTTTAGTTCATGTTCCTAACAAACATTTGCTAATTGCTCTTGCAAGTTAATTTAGTAATTTGTATTGTTTTATATGTGCAGGTAATATTACAGTTGTTCCAATTGTGAAAACCGTAGGACTTGGGTTAGGCCTTCTCCTATGGGCTTCTACCAACCTTCTCACTGGCTGGGCAAGTTCAAGGTATTTATATTTTATCTGTAGGTATATCAAATGTATTTTAAAAGCAGCCAATTCTTTGAATTTGTTTTAGTCTGTGTAATTGTCTGTACAGCAGGCGTTATATAATTTTCTTTTTCAATTTCCATTAGATTTACCTTCAACTAAGTAATGCAAGGGCCTGCCTGATTGCATACAAATTGAAAGTTTTTAGGTTTGACCTCACAGGAAATGGTTTTGGTAAATCTAAAGAAAAGTTGTACAAGAAAATGATATAATGCAGGGCTCAAAATTTAAAGTCCTGAGCTACTAGCCAGGCCTTAAGGGTTACTCGCCACCAGTTGCCCCACCCAACTCCTACCCTGCCCCGCCCCTAATTCCGCCCCTAAACACGCCATAAAATTATACTGTTAAATGTTTTTGCATAAATGCAGAAGTTACAAAAATAAATATTAATAACAACGTTTTCATTGCCCATCAGTGCAGCCTAATCAGTGCCCATCAAGGGTCTGGAACCCCCACATCACCATCCTAGTACCCTCCCCCCCAAAATTTCACCTCCTAGAACAAATCCTACCCGTCAAATCCTCCCCCCATCAAAATTTTCCCCCTAGCACAAAAAAACCCATTATTCCTACTGGCACAAACCCCCCCCCCCCCAATACCCCTTTTTAACAGCCCCAAGACTTCCTGTTCTGGCACAAATCCATCCCCCCACCCCATTCCAATAATCTCTATAAGGGCAATCCCCAAATCCCCACTCCTGGCACAAATCCTCACCCCCCCAGCACGAATCACTCCTCCTAGCACCCTCCCCCCCAATTCCCCTGCTAGAAGAAATCTTATATTGTCACCTCTCAAATTCCCCATCCCAGCACAACCCCGCTCCCCCCCCCATATCGATCCCACTTAGAAGTAATCATCTTCTCCCCACCCCTCCTAGTACAAATACTTTTTGGGGGATTGTCCCTGGGGGGAGGGGGTTGGAATAAGAGAATTTGTAGCATGAGGGGTGGGGAGAAGATGATTACTTCTAGGTGGGATCAATATGGGAGGGGGGTTGTGCTAAGAGGGGGGGGGACTGTGCTGAGATGGGGGGGTTGTGCTAGGAGGGGGGATTGTGCTGAGATGGGGGGGTTGTGCTAGGAGGGGAGGGACTGTGCTGAGATGGGGGGATTGTGCTAGGAGGGGGGGGGGCTGTGCTGAGATGGGGGGGTTGTGCTAGGAGGGGGGGATTGTGCTGAGATGGGGGGGACTGTGCTGAGATGGGGGGTTGTGCTAGGAGGGGGGGGACTGTGCTGAGATGGGGGGGTTGTGCTAGGAGGGGGGGGCTGTGCTGAGATGGGGGGGTTGTGCTAGGAGGGGGGGGGCTGTGCTGAGATGGGGGGGTTGTGCTAGGAGGGGGGGGACTGTGCTGAGATGGGGGGGCTGTGCTAGGAGGGAGGGGGGGATTGTGCTGAGATGGGAATTTGGGAGGTGACAGGATAAGATTTGTACCCCAGTGTAGTTCACCCTTTCCTCCAGCATGTCACAGACCTCAGATACAGCACCTGTGATACCAGATACATCGCTCTGTGATCCTCCTCTTCTTATGTCAGAGCGGAGGAGGAGCGGAGGAGAAGCCTATTCCTATTCCTAAAGCTTTGCACGGACAGCTGGCGGGAGAGATGCGGCTGCAGAAGCAGAAGGGGAAGAAGATTGCAGCTCAGGAAGGACACTGCATGTCAGATCGGGACTATACAGAGTTTGTTACCCGCCCCCTTTCCACATTGCTTGCTTTGACTCGGAGGACAGGGGATAACAAACTCTGTATAGTCCCGATCTGACACCCAGTGTCCTTCCTGAGCCGCAATCTTCTACCCCTTCTGCAGCCGCATCTCTCCCGAGCTGTCCGTGCAAAGCTTTAGGAATTAATTGTCTTCTCCTCCGCTCCACCTCCACTCTGACTCAGGGGAGAAGTCCCGATCTGACAGGAGTGTGTGAAGCCCGGCAAGAAGACAGAGAGAGCGCATCCCGCTCTCTCCTGTCACAGAAACACTCCTGGCAGCGCCCCTCCACCTCCCATGACACAGACGCCCAGCCAGAGCAGCCATCCATCCATCCATCCCACCCTACCTTGTACCGATGTACTGCCGATTTTTCCAACTTGGGCTTGAACCCCTCCATCAGTCCTGCTGGCCGGATAATGTCGGAGCGGCGGATCATCCCGCTCAGCTTTAATTGTAATTGGCGGGCGCTCGCTGACATACACAGTCCCGCCTCCTAGCCCGGCTTCTTTGATAGACAGAACACGTCCTGGTTGGCCAGGTGTTCTGTCTATCAAAGAAGCCGCGCTAGGAGACGGAACTGTGTATGTCGGCGAGCGCCCGGCCATTACAATTAAAGCTGAGCGGGATGATCCGCCGCTGACATTATCCAATCCTTCGGCGGCTTTCCTCTCCTCTCTTCCCCTGGCAGTAGCTCGCCATACATAATTTTCCACTCGCAAAATGCGAGTAGGCGAGTGGAAAATTTGAGGGCTGATATAATGCATGGCCAGCCTTAGGCGGGTGAGGGAGAGGCAGCACTCTCTCACATGTCTGGCCTTCACATGTGCTGAAAAGGAACATGTTGACTGGAGGAAAGAGCAGAGAGATACCCTTTTTAATTGGTTGCTATGTAAACAAGGCAGATCTCTGTTCTGACAGGGGGAAGAGATGGATTATTATTCTTACAAAGAAGGGACTAGGATCCATCTCTTCCCCTAGTGAAATTACCCACCACACTTTACACCCAAAAACACTGTCGCAGCAACACAGTTAACCCATTGATCACTCTAGATGTTTTACCCCTTCCCAAACCAAAAATAAAATAACTGGCGCACAACGGGGAATAAATATCACCAGGGGCTATACTAATGTCACTGGACACACAATTAACCAGAGTGAATGATAATCAGTAAAAAGGGCAGATTGAGAAATCCATGTATGGCAAAGTCCATAAAAAAGTCCATAAAAGTCCATAAAAAGCTCAAGGTGCACTCCTGAGGCAGCTCTAGTGACAAGTAGAAGATTTGCTTGGGGCCAACTAGAAGAAAACACAGGCGCCACTCTAAGTGCAGTAACTTGAAACTTTTTTATTTGGATAAACCGCTAGATAGGGGGGTACTCACAAAAGGGATGATTGAAACAGCTCATAAAACACACTCCGGTAAGGATCAGGATGGCTCGAGCGGTGACAAGTAGACAGGCTGTAGCGGCCTGAGGAAGGAGCGCATGCTCCGAGAACGCGTCGCCGGCGCCATGACGTAATCACGCTCGCGGAAGTGACGACGGACGGTCATCTGAGTGTCCCCGGGACAAGGAAGTGCGGCAGCTACCGCTACAGCCTGTCTACTTGTCACCGCTCGAGCCATCCTGATCCTTACCGGAGTGTGTTTTATGAGCTGTTTCAATCATCCCTTTTGTGAGTACCCCCCTATCTAGCGGTTTATCCAAATAAAAAAGTTTCAAGTTACTGCACTTAGAGTGGTGCCTGTGTTTTCTTCTAGTATACCCCTTCCCAGCCAGTGTCAGTACAGTGACAGTGCATATTTTTAGCACTAGTCATTTTATTAGTGTCACTGATCCCCACACAGTGTCAGTTAGTGTCTGATTGTCAGCCGCAATATTGCAGTCCTGCTATAAGTCACTGATCACCACCATAAATCATATAAAACAAAAAAAGTTCCATAAATAATTACCACAGTTTGTAGACGCTATAACGTTTGTGTAAACCAATCAATCAATCAATATATGCTTATTGAGGTTTTTTTTTTTTTTTTTTTTACCAAAGAACGTAAAGCAGAATACATATTAGCCTACATTTGGAAAGAAATTTCTATTCAAGTCCTATTAATCCCAGAAAAGTCCAACGTTGCACCTCCGTGAATGTGCTCCAGTGAACCACCACCAAAAGATGGCAAGCCTCTCGCTTGCCATCTTTTGTTGGTGGTTCACTGGAACCACCAACAAAAGATGGCTCCTAACTTTTTTTAGCTGGCTCCTAGATTTCAGGCAAATTTGTCAAGCCCTGTATATATGTATGTATGTATATTCTATCTCTATCTGAATAGAATATATTGGCACACTATCTTGTGGTACTTGTTTTTGAATGTTTTGGGTTATGTAGCCATTTTGTTTTTGTTCACACAGGTGAAGACTTTACTTATTTTTTTTTGACATTGCACTTATTTCTTATAGGGCTCTTTCACATGGCTGCTCCGTGTGAAAGCTCTGCTGCGGTCCTTTTTTTTTTTTTCCACGGAGCGGATGAAATTTCTGTCATCCGCTCCGTATGCTCGCATATCATCCCATCCGTTTGCGGATGATATGCGGACCTAATGTAAGTCTATGGGGATTGCGGATGTCAGCGGATGACACCGCTGACATCCGATTTTCCTTTCTTTCCGTTGTTTGAACGGAACAATAATAGGGTTTTGTTCAGTTCCAAAAAACGGAACAGAACTGACAGGAAGAAAATCGGATGTCAGCGGATGGTATTCCGCTGACATCCGCAATGCCATTGACTTACATTATGTCCGCAAATCATCCGCAAAAAATAGGATGATTTGTGGACATAAGGAGCGCCCGTGTGAAAGGGCCCATACACATTTTTTTGCACCCAGTGTTCAGGGTGTATTTTGTTGCAGCAGTTATTTTATTCCCATTTAGTTAGCGCACCTATTTTTCTTTTTTTTTTTTTCTTTCTAACACATGAACATGGTTTGATCTAAAGCCCCGTACACATGTAGCGATTGTCGGCCGTAAATATTCGGCCGCCGAGCGATCGGCCGATTGTCGGCTTGTTAGTATGATGCTTCCGTGAACCGACAGCGACTTTTCGGCCGAACAGAATCGGGTGTGCAGGCATTAAAATTTTTGTTGGCCAACACCAGAACGGCCGATTGTTCGCCAGTCAGTACAGAATTCGGCCGACAAACAGCCGATTAGCAAGACTGGGCATGCTCAGAAAAGAAAAAACACACGGAAAGTTAACCATCACATGACATCACTACTGCAGTCGGCTGTTGTTGGCCGACAAAATTCATGTGCAGTCTTTTGCAGTTTTCAACCGACAGGACAGCATCGGACAAAAGACGGCCGATCGTTCGCCCGACATTCGGTACGTGTGTACGGGGCTTTAACCATTCCATTGTAGCTCTTGCTGTATGTTTAGGGTCATTGTCCTGCTGGAAGGGGAACCTCCACCCCAGTCTCAAGTCTTTTGGAAACTCTAACAAGTTTTCTTGTCACATGATCCCTGATGACGTCGGATGCATTCTGACGAAACGGATAGGGTGGGACTAAGAGGTGACACGCCACTTCCGCTTTTTGGAACGCAGGTGGCGCTCAGTGCTGTGCCCCCTGCTTTTTACATGCTTGAGAACATTCATCTGTTGTAAGTGCAATTTTAGTTGATTTAATAAAATGTTAGGACGTATTACGCTATGAGGGGCCTATCTCTTTTTCAATTATACATCGTACTCTGAACATCTATACATATACTGACTTGCTCTTCCGGATGTTTATGGATTTGGGAATATTATTCATGCTGATTTTGACTACCTGCAAGGGGGGGTCAAAGCCATCTGGCGAGTATTTTTGCACATGTAAAGGTCGGTGGAGAAGGGACACACCAGCTCACGGGTGATTTCTTGGTTTGGATGGTCTTGGAGGAGATCAAACACATTTGGGATTGTGTTGTTTGCAGCAATTAATTGGGACTTTTGTGCACTTTGCTTTACTCTTCACAATTTTGTATTTTAATTTATTTTACATTTTAATACATTCAATATATTATTATTCACTGGAAGCGCGGCCAATATATATATTTTTTTATTCATTTGTTAAGCCTTTGTTTTTATGACATGCTGCTTTATGTATATAATTGAATCACTATTTTTTTTTTTTTGGGTAATTTTTTTTTTACGCAAGTGTAGGGGTATTAAGTTACTTCATTCATCACTTTATTTTTCCCTGACCCTCTGGTGTGTTCCTTGGCCTTCATGACGCTGTTTGTTTACTAAGACTCTCTAACAAACCTCTAAGGGCTTCACAGAACAGCTGTGTTTTATACTGAGATTAAATTACACACAGGTGGACTCTATATACTAGGCTATAGGCTCCACCTCCTGCAGGAAACACAAGCACCCACAAGTTTAATAAGGCCACCCTAGGCTGGCCCTTCAGTTGTACAAAGAGTGCCCTTCAGTTCTTGTGTTTCCTGCATCCTGAAAACACTGGCACTGGAGGGGAGCACACATTCCCAGTTTGTTATTTTCAGACACTCCTCTTTTTTTTTTTTTTTTTTTTCAGGGCACGCGTCCCTCGATACCTCCTTCACTCCCCCAGTGCTCTAGCTGACGAAGCAGTCAGTCACAGGTATCCTGGGAGGGAAGAAGGACCCGAGGAGTACAGGATTCCCTGAAAAACTCCCAACGAACCTGAGCACCCCCCCTACACCAGATATGTGGACAGGAGAGGGGGGTTCTGCCCTTTTTGTCCCCCCACCCTTACTTTAGGTTAAGCTAAGGATGGGGTAAGAGCCCAGAAAAACGCTCACTGTGCAGCGACCAGGAAATCCTGTGTCAGGCTGCATGTTCCACTGAGACGCTCTTGCCATTAGGCAGGTTCGCGCAGGAGGAAGGGACACTAGGGGTCTCCCCTTTTCCCCCCGCAGCACGCCAACACTCTGCTGGTCTGTCTTCCAGTGTGTCCATTTGGATCATGGCCGCCTGGGGTGAAATGAATGCACCATTGGGTGGCTTTTTCTGGCGAGGGGGGGGGGGGGGAGAGAATCAGCAGCTCACTGCCTGTCCCAGAAGGGACACCAAAAGGAGGCAATAACAAATCTAGTACAGATCCAAAAACTGAAACATAGCCTAGTAAGTCACCAGCCCATAAAGAAGGAACCAATCAATCAGAACACCTGAGTGTACTCTGCTAAAGAGGGAGGAAGAACCACATGCAAAGTGAGTGGGCATATGATCATCAGACGTGCATAATAACCATACAATATTTTGATAAGGACAAGGTTCTTATACATAGATACTTGTGTATAATATGTTGTTGTAATTCCCAATGGGGCTAAAATAGGTGACTAAAACTGACTGAAAGTGAAACGGTGCCCAAAGCAGTGACCACCAGATGACATAATGTGAAATAA
Organism: Pelophylax lessonae; assembly: GCF_965119305.1. Lineage (NCBI taxonomy): Eukaryota > Metazoa > Chordata > Amphibia > Anura > Ranidae > Pelophylax > Pelophylax lessonae. Next base: position 680,733,354 of record NC_138768.1, read on the forward strand.
TGTGATGGATAAAGAGAGTATACCCAAAATATACTGTAATGTGATGGGTAAAGAAAGAGTATACCCAAAATATACTGTGGACCTGGAAAGCCAGGTTCAAAAGTGACGACAAAAAAAGGGGAAAATACACCAGATCCAAGAAAGATACCTGCAAGTGATAAAAAGAAAAAAGTGCACTAGTAAACTAACACACCAAAAATGCTTACTGTAGCAAGAGAGAGTAGTGTCACAGCAATCCGCAAAAAATATTAGTGCAAAAAAAAAACACTTCTAAAGTAAGTTACCCTGTGTCCCCATCAAGACAGAACCTGCATAGTGAGATCCAATCTAAGAAATGGTGATCATACAGGAGCAGGCACTGGCTAAATAGCCAAAGAGCCCACTTGTCCCCTCCCCTCTAGCATTACAATGGCAGGAAGTCACCATTGGGCTCATGCACATAGAGAGGAGGTGCGCAAGATGCCATCCAGCAAGTGCAGCAGGAACCCTCATCGAAGACTGGAGAGAGGGAGCCATGGCAACCAACACGCACGCACGCCGGGGGCCCCCATACGTGCCATCACACACTATCTATCTCCATTGAGAGGAGACAGAATGTAATGCCAAGCCCATCCGCCCCCTAGAGCATAGCGAAAGGGGGCGTAAAGCCAGATATGCAAGTGGAATCACCCAGGAGACATCTAGAGTCAAAGTGGGAAAGAGGAACGGGAAATTCCCACTATCCCAACACCAATTGGATATGTGGCAAGGGGGGCTTGCAACTCCTGCGAGGGTGGGTGAAAGACAAGTGACCGAACGGGGAGGGAGAAGGAAGAAAAAGGGGAAGCTCCAGATCTCCCAGTGGTATAAAAGACATATTCCACATCCAGGATAAACCTAAATATAGATAATGAAAAATGCAAGATATTTAAAATATGCGAAAAGAGAAAAATGTATACATGGTACCTTTACACTAGAAAATTATTTCAAACCTGTAGGAAGGGCTTAAATGATGTGGTTTGATTCAATCCCAGGGCATAAGTTGCCCTGAGTGAATGTATCCACTGCATTTCTCTCTGTAAGATACGTCTGTCCCAATCAACCCCTCATGGATCCTGTGGGACATGTTCCAAGGCTAAAAATCGCACCTTGAAGGAACAATAGGCATGACCGCAGGCTGCGTGCCTCCCTTTGGGGTATATAGATCTCCTATCTCAATTGCATATATATGATCGTATATACGTCTCCAAAAATCTCTGAAGGTTTTTCCCACATAGTAAGCCCCGCATTCACACCTCATGAGGTAGACTATCCCTTCCGTCTTGCAATTTACACATTTTTTTGGGAAAATGTTTTTTCCTGTTGGGTAAAGTGATATTTTTGTTGGTGCTAATATATTTGCAGTAGACACATCTGCCCCATTTATAGGTGCCCTTCAGCGGGTTGCTTTTCAAATTAGATCCCGGGAAGTGACTATGCACTAATTTGTCCTTCAAAGACTGGGCTCGTCTAAACACCATGGTCGGTTGAGATTAAACAAATTTGGAGGAAATAGGGTCCTGTGTCAACAAATACCAATATCTCTGTAAAATGGATTTCAACTTTACATGTTGAGAGTTAAAACTGGTAATGAATCTAACCATATTTTTGGGCTTCTTGGTCTTTTTTTTTCAAAAGTACAGCTTCTCTGGATTGACTTTTGGTACTATTATAGGCCCTCACCAGGCACTTTTTACTGTATCCTCTGGCCTGAAGTCTATCCCTTAACAACTTGGCCTCCATTTCAAAAGTTTCATTATCTTTTGCGCTTTAGACAAAGGTATTGTCCATATGTGATGGAACGTATGAGTGGGGTGGAATGTGCGCTACTGGCATGTAAATGTAGTATTGCCTGCAGTGGGCTTGCGATATAAAGCACTAGAGATGCTTCCATCATCGTCCTTTACAAAATGTACAATTTTGGTCAATTAAACGCAAGATAAAGTATCTAATCTGTTTTTTTTCCCCAGGTTTGGCATGTTTGGAATCGATCCAGAAGAAGTTCACAGGCCGTCTTTAAACTATGCAGGAGCTGGACTTTCTGCACTAAGGTAATGTTTCTCATTTGATGCATGAACATTTTTATGTGTTTTAGAAAATCAATATGCATTGTCTATAATGCCTATATTATTGTAATTTAAAATTCATGAAATGTCGTGTTTTCACAGAATTATTTTAATGATTTTAAAATAAACTTGCTCTTTATGATGATGATTTGTTACTTGTGTTTGTTAAAAAATATAAGATTAATATGTGCAGAATATTTGTCTTACAGTGCAGTTATTTTCCTGTTTGTGAAAACTGACATTAAACCTGTTACATCTGAACCAGAAGCAACTCCACTTCTAATCAATAGTGTATGTATTACAAAGTCAAAGCAGCATTTATTACTTGCTTTTATGTGTTGTGTATTCCACATGAAGAGTTCCCAGCTGCTTACTGTCAGTCAGAGCTAGTTAACGAGAAAATACATTACCTATAACTTATTTAATGGTTTACTTATATGCATTAGTGTAAGCAGTATGACAGTTTTATTTAGGAAACCAGTCCAGAACCAGTGATCCTTATGGCTACAGTTTGAGTTTATTAATTAATAACTAATTAATGCACTAATAAACATGTATCTCGTGCATTTTCACATGCCTGAATCAATACTTGTGATGTGCCATTTAGCATGCTGTATGGCATTTTGGATCATTTGCTTGGCAAAGTAAAGGGACTCAATATGGCAAGGAATAGTACAAATAATTTTATACAAGCACAAAACATTTGACACAGAAACCAGGACCCAGTATCCAATAAAAACGCAATTTTATTGTGCAATTTCACTCACAAGAATCAGAAACAATTAGCACAACTATCATAAAACCTGCCCTGCTTGTGGTGTGCGTGATGCCGTCACAGGCAGGCTCCGTCTGACCATTTAATGTGAATAAATGTCTTCAAGCGAATGCAGGTTGCTGTGATACCCATAGGGCCCAGCCTACCTGAGATGTCACCAAGCTCTCCACGAGCCAAGCAGCAAGGCAAGTGTTAGTGCCGGTTCACACTGAAGCGGCACGACTTCGGGGGCGACCTGTGAAGTCGCGTGCACCGCGACTTCGGCACGACTTGCACGGACTTCACAGAATGAATGTCTATGCAAGTCGCTCCAGGTCGCCCCGAAGTAGTACAGGAACCTTTTTCTAAGTCGGAGCGACTTGTGTCGCTCCTATTAGAACGGTTCCCGTACCACACAATGGACCGCGACTTGTCAGGCTGACAAGTCGCCTGACAAGTCATATTAGTGTGAATGGACACTTATGATACTTGCATCAGACTGATTGTTTCCGATTCTTTTGAGAGTAAACATACACAATAAATATGTGTTTTTATTTAAAACGGGGCCATGGGTTTTGTGAATGTTCTTTTCCAGTGACATTACATTTTGATCGATGTGGTGACTTGCCGGAGTCCAAAGAATGGTGGAAAGGCGCTAGAATCATCTAGTGATTTAGGTTGCTGAATACATATTCTAGGCTGCTGCTGGTAGATCCTGGGTCCATTTTTTATCTGTGCTAGATAAACCTCCTATAACTTAACCGCTTCCATACTGGACCAATTCTGGCATTCCTCTCCTACATGTTAATGTCAAAATGTTTTTGCTAGAAAATTACTCCGAACCACCAAACTTTATATATAATTTTTTAGCAGAGACCCTAGGGAATAAAGTGGCGGTCGTTGCAATTTTTTGTCACACGGTTTTTGCACAGCAATTTTTCAAACATCATTTTCTTGGGGGGAAAAAAAAAACACTTTCATAAATTAAAAAAAAAACAAAACACAAAACATGAAAGTTAGCCCAATTTATTTGTATAATGTGAAAAATTATGTTATGCCGAGTAAATAGATGCCTAACGTGTCACATTTTAAAATTGCGCATGCTCGTGGAATGGCGCCAAACTTCAGGCCTTAAAAATCTCCATAAGTTACGCTTTAAAAATGTTTACAGGTTACCAGTTACAGAGTAACTACAGAGTAGCACTAGAATTTTTGCTCTTGCTCTAACATTCGCGGCAATACCTCACCTCACGTGTGTGGTTTGAACATCCTTTACATATGTGGGTGCGACCTACGTATGCCTTCGTTTTTGCATGCGAGCATGAGGGGACACTTTCCCTTTTTAATTTTTGTTGTGTTTTTTTTTTTTTATTTAATTTTTTTTTTTTATTCCTATTACAAGGAATGTAAACATCCCTTGTATTAGGAATAGGGCATGACAAGTCCTCTTTACGGAGAGATCTGGGGTCCCCAGATCTCTCCTCCTAGTGGAAAGCATGAGATCAAAAAAAAAAAAGATTTCAGCTAAAAAAGAAATGGCAGTGTTTACATCTGCCAGCGCCGGAAGTGAGGTCATGGCATTGCTCCCAGCCTCTGAGGATCATAGAGATGGTAAACTTACGACGCCGACCGTTTCATTCTCGCCTGTTCAGTCAGCGAGCCGGGAGAAGCACCGGAGAGCAGGGACGTCCGCTCCCGCCACCTCTAAAAGAAATCAAGCGGTTAAACGGACGCTATGAGGGCTTTTACTTTGCAGGGAATCGCCTGCAGAAAAAAAAAGATATCTGATTGATGCCTGCATTTGCAGGCATCATTCAGACATCTCCACTCAAAGCCCAGGACGTCATATGACGTCCTATGGTATGGAAGTGGTTTAAGTGATTGTAAAGTCTTGTTTTTTTTTAAATTAAAAATAACAAACATGTTATACTTACCTGCTCTGTTGCAGTGGATTTGCACAGAGCAGCCCAGATACTTCTTTTCTCGGGTCCCTCTTCAGCTCTCCTGGCCCCTCCTTCCTGTTCACTGACCCCACAGCAAGCCGCTTGCTATGGAGGCACCTGAGCCGTGTCTTGAGGGATCCCCAGATCAGCAAGACACTGAGGGCTGCAAAGTGCCTTGTGGAACATTTAAAAAAAACGTGAGCTGGCAACTACAAAGCTTAAAGCAAAGCAGCAACAAATGGGTACCCCTGAGCATGCACCAATAAATGATGTATCTGTAATTATTACCTAGCATATATTAATTAATTGTGTGTAATAATAAATATAGTACTACTTCCAAAGATGGCTAGTCCTTTTGAGGTCGGAGAGCGACAGGATGTTTTCTTCTGAGGTGCTCGTGCATTGCAGTTGTGCTGCCGTGGTACGCCATTTCGGTTTTGCAAAGGGAACAAAGGACCATTTTATCTGGCCTCTGTTTAAAGAATGCCCATACTTTTGATAATCGTGGTTTAGCTTTTTGTGGTAGACTGGAACTTTCTCCATTCCCAGGAGCAGAAGCCGCCATTACGGCTATTACAAGCGAGATAAGTGTGACCCGTCAACGCCTTTCACGCATGCCGACGTATTTCCGTAGTTGACGTAATCGGTTGCAGCACTAGTGTGTGTGTGTGTGTGTGTATATATGTATATGTGTGTAATATATATATATATATATATATATATCATTCAATTTGATTGCATATGTTGTACATGTTGTACTTTATTTATTGCATCACATAAGTTGCATGCGTGTTTGCACTATATTGCACGTTTAGGATTTGAGCAATTGATTTCTTTTTTTTTTTCTGTTAAAGTTTTATTGAAGATAAAACAAAGTACAAACACAGAAGTGCAACTTGGGAGCAATTACAAATACATAAACAAGGAAAGGAATGAAAAACAAAAAGCTTATCACGAGTACAAAATAAAAGGTTGAAGCCATTTGTCTGGGTGGGAAGTAGGAAACCGATATTTCTTAGGGAGCAAACACAACCACAGTGACTGGTCATGGTCAGAATAAATAATGAATCGTAGCAATTAGGCGTACTCAATCACCCCGGGGAGTGCAGAGAAAACCCGAGTATGGACCACAGCGGTACCATTAGAGGCGAAGGAAAAAACCAGGTTGATTAACCACTTTACCGCTAAGTACTGTAATAGTACTGCGGCAAAGTGGCTCATTCCCATCCGACGACGTAGACCTACGTCGTCAGACTCCTCCCCTGTAGGCGGCGCTCTCAAATGAAAACAGCGGGAGTCGGGCCAGGGGAGGAGCAGCGGCGATCGCCGCTGCTCTGCCCCGATCGTCGGGGATCTAGTGTGGAGATCCGCCCGCCTGTGTTAACACAAGCGGGCGGATCTCCTCAGTGACAGGGAGTGACAGATCGGACTGTTCAGCATAGCTGGACATCCGATCTGTCCCTGTCTCACACAGTCCCCTCCCCCCCCACACGTCAGTAAGCACCAGGCATACATTAACCCCTCCCTCTCCAATAAAGTTAACCCTTCCCTGCCAGTGTCATTTTTAAAGTAACAGTGCATAAGTATAGCACTGATTACTATAGAAATGTCACTGGTACCCCCAAAAGTGTCAAAAATGTCAGTCAAGGGTCCGATCTGTCCGCCCCAATGTCGCAGTCCCGCAAAAAAAATCGCAGATCGCCGCCATTACGCGTTAAAAAAAAAAACACCAAAAATGACAAAAATCTTTCCCTTTGTTAGTAAACGCAATAACTTTTGCGCAAACCAATCAAAATACGCTTATTGCGATTTTTTTTTTTACCAAACATATGTAGCAGAAAACAAATTGGCAAAAAATTTAAAAAAAAATTGGTTTTTACATCTTTTTTGGGGGGAATTTTATATAAAAAAAATGTGAAAAATATTGTTATTTTCTCAAAATAAACGCTATTTTTTTGTTTATAGCGCAAAAAGTAAAAATCGCACAGGTGATCAAATACCACCAAAAGAAAGCTCTGTTTGTGGGGAAAAAAGGACGTCAATTTCGTTTGGGTACTGTGTCGCACGACCGCGCAATTGTCAGTTAAAGTCGCACAGCGCCGAATCGCAAAAAGTGGCCCAGACGTAAGACAGCAAAATGCTCTAGTGGTAAAGTGGTTAAGCCTGCCCTTGTTTTATATATATATATATATATATATATATATATATATATATATATACAGTGGGTACAGAAAGTATTCAGACCCCCTTAAATTTTTCACTCTTTGTTATATTGCAGCCATTTGCTAAAATCATTTAAGTTCATTCTTCTTCCTCATGAATGTACACATAGCACCCCATACTGACAGAAAAACACAGAATTGTTGACATTGTTGCAGATTTATTAAAAAAGAAAAACTGAAATATCACATGGTCCTAAGTATTCAGACCCTTTGCTGTGACACTCATATATTTAACTCAGGTGCTTTCCATTTTTTCCGATCATCCTTGAGATGGTTCTACACCTTCATTTGAGTCCAGCTGTGTTTGATTATACTGATTGGACTTGATTAGGAAAGTCACACACCTGTCTATATAAGACCTTCCAGATCACAATGCATGTCAGAGCAAATGAGAATCATGAGGTCAAAGGAACTGCCTGAAGAGCTCAGAGACAGAATTGTGGCAAGGCACAGATCTGGCCAAGGTTACAAAAAGATTTCTGCTGCAATTAAGGTTCCTAAGAGCACAGTGGCCTCCATAATCCTCAAATGGAAGACGTTTGGGACGACCAGAACCCTTCCTAGAGCTGGCCGTCCGGCCAAACTGAGCTATCGGGGGAGAAGAGCCTTGGTGAGAGAGGTAAAGAAGAACCCAAAGATCACTGTGGCTGAGCTCCAGAGATGCAGTCAGGAGATGGGAGAAAGTTGTAGAAAGTCAACCATCACTGCAGCCCTCCACCAGTCGGGGCTTTATGGCAGAGTGGCATGACGGAAGCCTCTCCTCAGTGTAAGACACATGAAAGCCCGCATGGAGTTTGCTAAAAAACACCTGAAGGACTCCAAGATGGTGAAAAATAAGATTCTCTGGTCTGATGAGACCAAAATATAACTTTTTGGCCTTAATTCTAAGCGGTATGTGTGGAGAAAACCAGGCACTGCTCATCACCTGTCCAATACAGTCCCAACAGTGAAGCATGGTGGTGGCAGCATCATGCTGTGGGGGTGTTTTTCAGCTGCAGGGACAGGACGACTGGTTGCAATCGAGGGAAAGATGAATGCGGCCAAGTACAGGGATATCCTGGGCAAAAACCTTCTCCAGAGTGCTCTGGACCTCAGACTGGGCCAAAGGTTTACCTTCCAACAAGACAATGACCCTAAGCACACAGCTAAAATAACGAAGGAGTGGCTTCACAACAACTCCGTGACTGTTCTTGAATGGCCCAGCCAGAGCCCTGACTTAAACCCAATTGAGCATCTCTGGAGAGACCTAAAAATGGCTGTCCACCAACGTTTACCATCCAACCTGACAGAACTGGAGAGGATCTGCAAGGAGGAATGGCAGAGGATCCCCAAATCCAGGTGTGAAAGACTTGTTGCATCTTTCCCAAAAAGACTCCTGGCTGTATTAGATCAAAAGGGGGCTTCTACTAAATACTGAGCAAAGGGTCTGAATACTTAGGACCATGTGATATTTCAGTTTTTCTTTTTTAATAAATCTGCAACAATGTCAACAATTCTGTGTTTTTCTTTCAGTATGGGGTGCTATGTGTACATTCATGAGGAAGAAGAATGAACCTAAATTTTAGCAAATGGCTGCAATATAACAAAGAGTGAAAAATTTAAGGGGGTCTGAATACTTTCCATACCCACTGTGTATATATATATATATATATATATATATATATTTATTTTTTTTCCGGTCATGTGTGAGGGGAGCTTGTAACGTGGGCCCTGTCCCGTGGGGCTTTCATCTAGAGAAGTTGCCCAGCACGTAGCAAAGACTCGCTGGGAAGTAGTGAGTCAGAAAGTGTAAAAATAGGGTAGGTTGAGCGAAGAACCAGAAGAAGAAGAAAAGAGAAGAAGGGGAAAGAAGAGGGAGAGAGAGAAAAAAAAGGGGGGAGGGAAAGGGGAAAAGGGGGGAATAGGAAGTAGGGACATGGGACCAAAGAAGCGGGTGGACCTCCGGCCGCCCCTTGATCACCAGTCTGAAGGGGTGCAAGGGGGCCACTCCACTCCTCATCAGAAACTAATGATCACCAAGGTGATGCAAGCCAAGGTCTCCTTGAATCTCATCCAATCATACCAGTTCGCTGTAAACTTTGAGATGTTATCGTTTGAAGTGCAGATCAGTTCATCCATCTCCTCCTATATGATTCAACCTATGAAACCATTCTCTAATCGTCGGGATGGAGGTAGATTGCCAATGCCGTGGGACAGACAACTTCACAGCCGTCAACATTAACAAAGCTAGGGCATTCCTGTATCTGGGAGCTGAGGGAGTGGAAAAGTGGAGAAGAAACTGACCCGGCGAGAACTACAACTCCTGGGACGTGACCTCACCAATCAACTGATGAATAGCCTTCCAGAAGGGTTGCAGGACCTTACACGTCCACCATATGTGGAGCATCATACCAGAGGTCGAGTTGCAGCGCCAACACAGGTCAGATATCTCTGGGGAGAATTTGTGCAAGCGCGAGGGCGTTCTATACCAAAGAGACAGGATCTTATATCCATTCTCCTTAATTGTGACATTCACCGACGCACGGTGGGTCCGAGTGCAGATCGTCTCCCAGTCCTTTTCCGACAGGGAGATGTTCAAGTCACGCGCCCAAGCCTTGAGCAATTGATTATATGATTTTTTTTCATGTACAGTATGAAAAATTGATTTGCACTTGACACATCAATTGTTTAAAGAAACCATGCATTCAAAACTTTTGAATGAAATCCCCCAGATCTGTAATTGCCTCCCTCCATCAGGGACGCTTACTGGCCTCTGTGAACATCATGGATGCTTACTTGTATGCCCCCATCATTCCAGCACATCAACACTACCTGTGTTTTCCTATGGGAACAGTACACAACCGGTTTGTAGCACTTCCCTTTTATATGTCCACTGCAGCTCAAGTATTCACCAAGGTTCTAGCCCTGTGTCTGGCTCTGTTACGTTCACAGGTGTTCCAATAATGGGCAATAATGACCTCCTGCTCAGAAAACAGTCGAACCAGAGCCGGTCAGTCAGTTTCTAAAAGACTGTGGAAAATTGGGGGATAACCGCACTAAGCTCCTGAATTTGTGAGCAGCAACTTAAAGTGTGACAAACAGCTAAACGGAATATATAAAAGTAAGTTGCACTAAGCAATGACAAATATTAAATCAAAAACATTAAATCAAATAAATAATGAGTGAAATAATTGCGACATTGCGGTGGACAGATCGGACCCTTGACTGACATTTTTGACACTTTTGGGGTTACCAGTGACATTTCTACAGTAATCAGTGCTATACATATGCACTGTTAATTTAAAAATGACACTGGCAGTGAAGGGGTTAACTGTATTGGAGAGGGAGGGGTTAAGTGTGTCCTAGGGGCGTGTTTCTAACTGTGATGGGACATGTGTACTATTGTAAAAACAGAGATCAACGGTTCTACATAGTAGAACCGTCTGATCTCCATTTTTACACAGGGGAGAATGACAGGCGGCTTGTTTACATAAGCCGCCTGACTTTCTCCCTGTCTACCGACGATCGTAGTGTGACCGGCGGACATCGGGTCCGCCGGTCAAACACGCGACTCCTCAGTGAACGAGCCGGGGGGGACGCGCTATTGGCTCGCAAGCCGGTCACAGGCTAGCGACGTAGATCTACGTCACTCTGCCTGGCCGGGGCTGACTGCCGCAGTAAATATACTGTGCGCAGTCGGCAAGCGGTTAAAGATCCAATAAGTGTCTACACCCAAAGTGCAATCCACTGTGAAATAGGTGCTGCCAAGATAGATTCCACCACCAATACAGGCTGCTTACCAGACATGCATTAGATAATGACCAAAGGAATGATATAGGTAGCAATGACCATCACCCATAAGCCGGATCTGCTTACCAGAAACACGCAAATAATAGGTAGATATCAAGTTTTCAGGAGTAGCCAGGAAAAGAGCAACCTCATGAATCACCCCAAACGGCAGTCAGAGAGAGACCACCACCGACACCACAGCTGCTTACCAGATATGAATAAATGGAGAGCCAAATGCCAGTCATAAGGATGTATTCACAATGGGTTCCAGAGCCAGGATATCTCCAAAAGAGATCACCAAAGAGGCATCCAATCGCGAGGTTTATGTAGAAAAAACGAAGCGCCCCATAGTGTAAACCAAAGACGTTTAATGAACAAAAAAGAAAGCAACTTACAAGGATCGAGAAATGTAGAGCATGGGATTTGAATGAGCCGCCGGCTCTTCCGCCCGTCCTCAAACTCGTAGTAGTAACGTCAGCACGGCGCGACCGACGTACGTTTCGTCAGATGTGACATTTTCAAGGTACGGAAGCATATTTTTTACACTTATTTTAGTGTATGGTTCATGACTGCTCACTTTGTCATTATTTCACTCATTTATTTGATTTAATGTTTTTGATATAATATTTGTCATTGCTTAGCGCAACTTACTTTTATACGTTTCTAAAAGACTGTTTAGATTCTTTAAAGGTGTGGTTGGATCATGAACCATCAGAAGTCAGTGATGGGATATAGGCTCCTCACACTGTGATACAGAACGGCAGCAAAACTGCACCATATGTTCCCCAAGCTACCTAACACCTGCTGGCGTTGTCGGGATTCTGAGGGGACTATTATTCATATCTTCTGCAAATGCCCAAAACTGAAAGATGCCTGGGGGGGTGAAGTAGAAAATACTATTATGACATTAACGGGAGAATCCCTTAAAGTTGAAGTCAAGTCCGTTATAGGCTTATCTCTAGGTACAGTAAATACCTCCTAAATGTGCATAGTTTAGGAGATATTTATTATAGTAGCAGCCGGTGACATCACCAGTGCATGCACACTGCACTCTTAATGGATGCATGCCAACCTTTGAGTGAGCAATGCCACGGCTGTGACTCTCGCGCACATGCGCGGAAGTGACATCATTGCGGCTCAGCCAGTCAAACAGCTGAAGACTGCGAACCTGGAAAGAAGATTGGGTGAAGATGAAAGCCCCGTCAGTGGTGACAGCATGCCGCTGGAGGGCATTGTTCTAAGGCAAGTTTTTCATAATGTGCTAGTATGCAATGCATATTAGCACATTATGCTATTATTCTACAGGAGACCATTTTGTTGAATTTTTTTTTTTTTACGTTTACTATTGCTTTAACAAAGATACGACTGTGTGCCTCTTGAATGACACTCCGTTATGCAGCAAGAAATTAAAAAATTATTTACTAAAAAAACTCACCGCAGCCAAGGCTAGTGCCGGCATTATGGAAAAGTACAAGTGCCCCCCCCCAACATTATTTCATTGGTGGGTAAGGATTGTGCAAATCCAGGAAATGGAAAGCCTTACCATGATCCTGAAGGAACAGGAAGACAACTATTGGATTTGGACTCCTTATTTCTTTTCTTTCATAGAGACCAGACTTCTCTTGCCTCTCAGTCATAATTTCCTACCCTTCCCTCTCCCCTTCTTGCTTTCCTACCCCCTTCATATCAACCCCCTCCCCCCCTTTTATTAGTTCTTATCTTCTCTTAGGGTCCTTTCACATGAGCGGTGCACCCGGCGGAATCTGTTTTGCTCAGGGGGGATCGATCCACCAATCCCGGCTGAGCAGGCGGATGACAGCTCCATCTCCATCCGGATTTCACGGACAGGATTGGATCGGATAGCAGCGGGTGTGAGCTGACATGTCATCGCTGACATCCACCGCTCCATAAAGGTGCATGGAGCATCCGATCAGATCCGCCTGAAAAACTGACAGGTGGACCTGATCGGAAAGCCCGTGTGAAAGGGGCCTCACTGTTACTTTTTGTATGCAGCTCACGAATGTTTACCCGCTATAGAGGTTTTCTTTCTTCTTGAAAATATGAATAAATTACCTTGGAATTTGACATTCATTGGTAACTGCCAACAGCTCGTTGACATACCACACAGCTTACGTTTTGTGCTGTGACACATGATTTCCTTATATCTATATGTTCTGCACTGCTGGTTGTACTCTACATATCTTTGTTGTCTGACTATTAATCTAGACCTTGCTACTCTGTACTGTTATGTACACATCCTGTTCAGTATGGAATTGCAGAATCCCATGAATAATAAATAAGGAATTAAACAAAAAAAAAATAGTCAGTGATGGGAGTTTTTCTTCCACAAGATAAACTCCTAATACTCTATTCCTCTACATTGACAATATGCAACCAAGGAGCCATTCAACTCTCCACTTTTGTATAAAAAAAGGTTCAGGACTTGATAGTGGCCTCCTTTGAGGCAGTCCCATATGCACATTTCCACTCCAGACCATTGCAACTTAAAGTGGTATTAAATCAAAAAGCAAACCTTTTTATATTGCAGCTTATCAGTTCTTAGATGTGATGGCTGCATACATTTTTTTCCTGGTGATCCAGCCAGTAAGTCACCAGAACAAGCTCTCCTGCAAATGTATCAGTTAAGAGTGTTAAGATAAACATCTAACACTGACAGGGGTGCTTACAATGATCAGCTTTTATTTATTCATATAAAACCCTTTATCCCAAAAGAAAAAAATTGCTTGTGTAAATGCAGTGTGTATAAAACAAAAAAACAATCAGCGCAATCACTAGGAAATGTTTAGGTTGAAATGCAAGCTGAACACTGACCCAGGTACATTGAGAGAGCTTAGACAGAAACTATACAAACATAAAAGTGCAGCCCAAATCATATATAAAAAAGCAAATAATACACATAACAGTCCATGCACAGATGATATAGCCCCACAGTTCCAGTATAGTGATTGCTTCAGGAGAGCTCAAGTCCAAGAGACAGGGTGCTATAAGAAATCCACACAAGGCGATGGTCCCTTCACCGAAAGCACTCAGATGCGCTCACCTGAAAAATAGACCCTGTGTTACCAGCAGGTCAAATAGGCTCAATTCAGGAACACAGGAACTTCCTTTAATCACCACCAGCCATATATCCAGTTCCAGGGCATATAGTGTACACTCCCCCCAGGGTAAAAGGACCGCACATTAGGTAGAGAAATAAAAAGGAGAGCCAATCTAAGTGCAGACTGTATAAAAGCAAGATTTATTGTAAAGAGAGACACTTACAGACTAACAGACATTTCCAACTTCATAAAATGATCCAGACGTAGGATACAGCATCCGCGGTCTCCTGCCAGCCAGCGGCGAGAGCCGAACGGTAAGCGATAGTAGCAGCGAGTGACGTCAGGAAGGCAGACTCCACCTCCCATGCGCGTTACGTCCTTCGGGGCTTTGTCAGTGTATCAGCGTTTTATCAGGCGAGCACATCTGAGTGCTTTCAGTGAAGGGACCATCACCTTGTGTGGATTTCTTCTAGCACCGTCTCTTGGACTTGAGCTATCCTGAAGCAATGTATAGAAAAAGAATAATCAGCGCAAACCAAATAATAAATATGCAATAAGGTGTACCAGGCAGCAAGCAATCAGTGCCAAACACAAAACACCTGTGAACTCAATATATAAAAATATTGCTGCGCCAAGTAAGCATAAATAAGTGAGGATAAATCAAAATCAATCAGTGATTGTAATCATATACATATGAATATATATAAATAAATATATATAAATCCAGTGCAAAAAAGGTCAGTGTAAAAAAGTCCAAATCAGGTAATATATCAAATCAGTATAGTCCCAAAATCATATATAGTGCCCAAACGTGATAAATCTCTTCATCCAAATATATAAGTGATTAAGGGTGCTTGCATGCTCCACTCAAAAGTGCTCCCTGTGGCTGGTGACACACTAGCAGCTCACCTCAAGGATAGGCTCTTTGCAGAGCCAAAACACGCATATAAGTGATATATTCCAGTAGCCTGGTCCTCTTAAAACGATCTCCTGTTCATCTCTCCAAATACATCAGCATCGATATAGGGGATAAAAACAAGAGATCTAGTGCTCTCTGCTTGAATAGGGTTTATTAATGCAATAGATAGGAGGTGCACTTACATCGCTGACGAAGTTAATTACGTAACGCGTACGGGGGGAGGAACCTATGTGTCATCACGCCGGTACCCGGAAGAACACTGGCATAGACTGTTGTTTGATGTATTGTGAGTCCGCACTGCTAAGAGTGCCATCAAATGTAAGTGCACCTCCTATCTATTGCATTAATAAACCCTATTCAAGCAGAGAGCACTAGATCTCTTGTTTTTATCCCCTATATCGATGCTGATGTATTTGGAGAGATGAACAGGAGATCGTTTTAAGAGGACCAGGCTACTGGAATATATCACTTATATGCGTGTTTTGGCTCTGCAAAGAGCCTATCCTTGAGGTGAGCTGCTAGTGTGTCACCAGCCACAGGGAGCACTTTTGAGTGGAGCATGCAAGCACCCTTAATCACTTATATATTTGGATGAAGAGATTTATCACGTTTGGGCACTATATATGATTTTGGGACTATACTGATTTGATATGTTACCTGATTTGGACTTTTTTACACTGACCTTTTTTGCACTGGATTTATATATATTTATTTATATATATTCATATGTATATGATTACAATCACTGATTGATTTTGATTTATCCTCACTTATTTATGCTTACTTGGCGCAGCAATATTTTTATATATCCTGAAGCAATCACTATACTGGATCTGTGGGACTATATCATCTGTGCATGGACTATTATGTTTATTATTTGCTTATTCATATATGATTTGCGCTGCACTTTTATGTTTGTATAGTAACTGCAGTGTGAGCTGGAGTTTGGCCTCAGTTTGTTAATGTATCTAAATATGCTAATCCACTTAACATTTCCCTCCCCCCCAGATTAACAATGCTACTGTCTGCTGTATCTCTATGTGCCTTCATCTAGAGTGGGGCACGTTAATACAGTTGGTGTGTTACTGGCCTGGGGAAAAAAAAAGCCTAAAAGACAATGAATGCAGCCACCAGATCTAATGATTGGTAAGCTGTAACATATTACAATATTACTATTAACATTATATCTGTTGGAGACACAGTACAGTCTCTGAATTCCCAGATTCGCCTGTCATCCAAGACACAGTTGTCTTTAGCCTGGTTGCTCACAAATGCAGCCCTGGATTCAGAAAGATCCTTCCATCCAATGGTCTGGAAGATTCTCATAAATTATGCCAGCCTTATCGATTTGGGAGAAATGCTAGACACCCTCTAGATGCGAAGAATTTGCCTGCTGTAGGAGACTTGTCTCTTTGTGAACGTATCTCTTAAGCAATCTGAACGGACAGGCTTAAGCTTTATCTATTTTTTATTTTTTTTTCAAAACGAGTCTGGCCTTGCTTTCCCTTGTCAAAACCTTTATTGCAAGGTGTATCTCAGATTAGAAAAACAGAAATAAGAAGAAGTCGCATAGAAGGCTCAAACATGGGCATGCGGTGGATAAGATTGATAAGTACTGTCAGGAGACTAGCCAGAGGAGAGTTGCCTGTAGGCCTGGCATGGTGGCCAATTTCCAATATGGCCGCACTCGCACAAATGCACGCACACGTATTGCGAATGCACGTTCACTACGGCAAAGACATGTGTGTGCTGGCTCACACAATGCTTGTCAGATCTTGGCGCCCTCTGGCCTTTAAAAGAGGGACTGCAGCACATGGACATTGCTGACTGATCTTCAGCTTCCTGCTTCCTGTTCCTGTGTGTGTGCTTATGCTTCTGATCATCTGTTACCGACCCGGCCTGCCTTTGGATACCTCTTGTCATTCCCCCAGCTCTGACCTCGGATAGCACACATCTGCTCTTGTCTCTTGTCCTTTGTATGACTTCGGCTTGCCTGACTACGTCCCTGCTCTTCTGACTGCTGGTTACTGGCTTACTGACCTTGGCATCCATCTCTGACTACTTTTCCTGCTTCACCCTGTCTGCTGTGATCCACCCTGGTGCCTACCTGCAGTACCCATCCTGCTGTACCCACCTGCAGTACTTACCTGTTGCTCCAGCCTGCAATACCTATTTGCCATATCCAGCTTACTGGAGCCACTACAATCTGTTTCCTGCTGTGTGCAGTCTGCACCATCATCAGCTCTACTGGGTCCTACTGCTCCGTGGCACAGCCGGCAATCCCTGCTTCTTTGGGCTTCGTGTTCCCTGTTTCCACCTTCAGGGACACCGAGCACCTAGCCGCAAGGAGAGCCCTCTCAGCATTTCGGCTTCAGGACCAGGTTCGTGACAAGTACTTTATTGAAGCGGGATAAAAGCACAAAGGCAATACAGTAATACAAAATACATGGTACATAGAGCTCAAAGATACTGGATAAAATCAAACAAAAGGGGTCCTGCCTCTAAAAGGACGCTGGTCACACCCCTGGTAGGGCTCCACCCACCACCCAATCCATGCACAGGCCTGTAAGCCAAATCCCACACCCGAGGGCTGAGAAGAAAGACTGAAAAAATGTCACAGTCAAGGGCCTTGATAGAAGACTCTCAGGGGAATGGAGGCCGGCAAAAATGTATAAAATGGATACAGAGATATGGTGAAAACTCCAGAGGGGAGAGGGGGGGCGCTAGATGCTGCAGACTCCAGGGTATGAAGTTCCTCCCACTTTAATCAGAAAGGTGGCTAAGTTGGTCCCTCCGACGCGTTTCCACTAAATAGTCGGCTTCGGGGACTGGAGCTGAGGAGGATTATTGCCTCATATCATTGGTGGGAATAGAGCTCCAAGGGCCGAATAAAGGTTAGCAGGTAGCTGCATTTTTAAGATCACTTGTCTAGGGATTGGGGAGTGTTGGATGTGCTCGCCGATTTAGATACACTAACATATTGAAGCCAAACTCAAGCTCACACTGCAGTTACACAAGCACAGGTCTCTGTGTTCATGCAGCAAGCCCATCCCCCCCGCAGTTAGAAAGCGCCCCCTAGGGACACATTTAACCCTTCGATCGCCCCTGATGTTAACCCTTTCCCTGCCAGTGTCATTAGTATAGTAACCATGCTTATTTTTAGCACTGATTACTTCAGTAATGTCACTGGTCCCCCCCAAAATTGTCAAGAATGTCAGGTGCTTGATCTGTTCACAGCAATGTCATAGCCCTGCTAAAAATCGCTGATTGCCGCCATTGCTATTAAAAATAAATAAATAAAAATGTCAAATCTTTCTCCTAGTTTGTAGACGCGATAACTTTTGCACAAACCAATCAGTATACACTTATTGTGATTTTTTTTTTTTTTACCAAAACTATAAAGCCGAATAAAAATTGGCCTAAAATTAAGAAGACATTTTAGATTTTTACATTTTTTTTTTATTGGGAATGTTTTATAGCAGAAAGTAAAGTTTTTTTTGTTTGTTTTGTTTTGTTTATAGCACAAAAAATAAAAATCGCCACCAAATACCACCTAAAGAAAGCTCTGCTTGTGGGGAAAAAAAGGACATCAATTGTCAGTTAAAGGAACACAGTGCCGTGTCACAAAAAAATGGCCTAGTCTTTAAGGGGGTATATCCTTCTGGTCCAAAAGTGGTTAATATCCTGACTGGACATAATATGACGTCCTGTCAGAAAGCAACACTCATGGGGCCCTGCAGCGGTGCGATCTGTCACTGGCCGTGTCCACGGGACACAGCCAATGACTGATCAGAGTACCGACTCGCTGCCGGTACTATTTGACCGCCATAACCAATCGCAGCAGGTCACATGACAGTTGTACACAATCACCGCTAATCACAACAAAAACAAACTGAATGCATCTGTTTCATTCAGTAAAATGCTTGCTTATAGCAATGTAATTCACTGCTATAAGCAAACATGTGTTTTAAAAAAAAAAAAAATCCTGATCACTTCCCCAGAGTAGTACAATGTTACTACGGTAACACTATATTGCTCTGGTCACAGTGTGTTAAAAAACAAAATTTATAAAAGTAAAAAACAAAATTAAAAAATAATTGTAATTTTTTATTTTTTTTTTCAATCAGTGTCCCTGATCACTGCCACACCAGTTATATGATGACTCTAAACTGCACTGGTGACGGTATGTAAAAAACATTGTGAATTTTCTTTTTTAAATTTCTACATTTTCCAAAAAATTACAACTTCAAAAAACCCGCCTCTTACTGAATATCTTGGACTGTCTACTTTCCAAAAAACGGGCATTTGGGGGGTATTTGTACTGTCCTGGTATTTTTGGGGCTCAGGAAATGAGATCGGCTGTCTACATCAGGATTGATCAGTTTTCAGATGTATACCATAGTTTGTAAACTCTATAACTGTCCTAAATAATATACACTGATTTGGGTTATTTTCACCACAGAAATGTAGCAGAATACATTCTGGGCTAAATTTATGAAGAACAATTATTTGCAAAACTTTATAACCGAAAAGAAGAAAAACACTTTTTTTTTTCCAGTCTTTTTATGTTTATTTAGCAAAAGAAAGAAAAAAACAGTGGTGATTAAATACCACCAAAAAAGCTCTATTTGTGTGAAGAAATTGATAAAAATTGAGTTTGTGTACAGTGTTGCATGACCGCACAATTGTCATTGAAAGTGTGACCGCGCTGAAAGCTGAAAATTGGCCTGGGCAGGAGGGGGTAAAAGTGCCCTGTATTGAAGTGGTTGATATTAAAGCTTTGTGGGGTTTTTTTTTTGTTTTTATATAATAACAAACCTGTTACCCTTACACGCTCTGTATAATGGTTTTGCATAGAGCCCTGATCCTCCTCTTCTGGGGTCCCCCACAAGGTGCTCCTGGCTCCTCCCTCTTCAGTTAGTGAAAGCCACTTTCTATTGGGGCACTGGTGTGGGCTAACTCCTCAACCTCCCTGTCTGCGTCTATTGACACAGACAGGGTGGTTTGACACCGCTCTGTCATCACAGGATTTGATTGACAGCAGCGGGATCCAATGGCTCCCTCCGCTATCAGTCTGCCCAGTGAGGAGGGAGAGTTTGGAGAAAGCCGCTGCTCTCATGCACAGCACTGGATCAGGAATGGGCTCAGGTAAGTATAAGTAGGGGCTGGGGGAGGTTCTGTGACATAGGTTTTTTTTTTACCTTTAATGCATGTAATGATTTAAGGTAAAAAAAACAAAAAAAAAAAAAAACCTTTTAGTCTTTAGAACCATTTTAATTCTAATTTAAATTCAAAACATGAGTGGTATATAACATTACTTTAACCTGCATTCTGCAATTCAATCAGTTTGAATTGGGTGCTTTGTAATTATTCCTCATGTGCTAGCTCAAAATAAAATTCTTGAATTTTTGTGTGTGTTTAATTTGAATAAGTCTTATTTAGGACAGTCATTTGAATAAGTGGCAAGTGCAGCTGAAAAAAAAGACTTTTTAATGTGTTTGAACAGGTCAATTCAAAGGGGGACATGCCATCAGATGAATCGTGGTTAGACAAATTCTCACCTTTACAAAGACGAATAATGTAAGTAAATAATCCTGTCATTCTCACTACACTAGGAAACAAATTGTTCAGTCAGTTGAAGAAAAACATTTGGAATAATGATTAACACCATACTTCTAATATACTTATTGCAGGGGGTATAATTGACGAATTTTGTGGGACATTGAGAGTTTTCCATAGAGAGAGCACAGTAGTAGATTTTTCTTTCTTTTTTGTCCTGAACCTCTGCACAGAGCCATACTTCAGGGGGATCTGGGGTGAACCCTGTTTTAGAGGGATGAGCAAGGTCTGGGGGTGGGCACTCAGTGTTTGTGTATGCTTAGTACAGGTTGACTGATTTAAGAAGAATTTGGCAGATGTTTGGCTTCTTACAGTACCTTTGCCTGTCCGGGATGACAAAGGATCTAGCAAGCTGTCTGCAGGCAGCGATGACGCCTTGAGCAATGCAATTCACTATTTTATATATATTTTTTTTTAACCTTTTTTTAAATGAGTTATACTTGTAAGTGTTCAACACTTGTTTATTTATATTCTATCTGCTCTTATTTTTCTGACAGCGGCTCAGTGATGGCAATTTGTGCTGGGGTCCTTTATGGCTCCTGTTTTATACCTGTCCTGTATATCAAAGACCACAGCAAGCAAAATGGCAGCATATATGCTGGAGCAAGCCAATTTGGTAAGAGAACGATAAACCGGATATGCTTTTTGTTTTCTTAATTCTGCAATTATTGATTGTTGAAGATGTAATTCGTTCCAGAAATGTGTCATTAACAATATAAGGAGAGAAATGGTATGCCTATTTATGAGTATTTCTACTGCTCTTTAAATAGTGGCATCACACTTTTTAAAGAAAATGATGGTGCTTTATGAGCATGATTAATCCTAAAGATTAAATGTTGCCTGCTGACTTGTCTCAACATAGAGACACAATTATGTACTACTTTGTGTCTTATGGTAAATCTTATTTACCTCTCCTTAATTGATAAATCCATATATGCTTTGTGACCTTTTTTTGTGCAGGCAGCATTCTGTGCTGACGCATACAATTTATGCATTGGCTTTTGAGATGCTTTAATGCCACAACTGATGGAGTGCAATTATTTTCAAAGTGGGATCTGGGTAATTCCTCTGTTAGCGCAGTCCATTAAATATATATTTATATATATATTCTTTTTCAGATTTAGATTATGTGTTTGCACACTACAGTGGAATTTTTATCACCAGCACTGTTTATTTTCTCATTTACTGTGCGGTTATGAAAAATCGTCCTAAAGTTTATCCACAAGCAATTTTGCCTGGTAAGTTTCTCTGTCTGTTTCATCCAAATAAAAGATATATAGAACCATTTTGTAACAGTCATTGTTTGTGTTGTAGTGTAGGTAAACCCTAGCAATTAACTCATTTGTTCCCTTTTGGGAATTTGGTCAAAACCTGGCACCAAGGTCGGACTATCCATACAGGACACTCCTTTTTCAGTGTGCTCTCTCCCTGGCCAATGTGTCATTACACTGACAGGCACGTGGTCGAGGCGCTCTAAGTGAGGTCTACCTTACTTTTTATTCACTGCTCACTGCAGTGGACAGATTTAGTTTATTAGAGGCTTTTGAAATCCACCCTGCCGTTCTGTCATTTAAAAGTTAGGTAAGATCTGATGGAGAACTAGCCTCTCAGTTATCCATGAGACGCCACCTACTCAATGACATGACCACAATTTTGTACCTCTTTGTTGCATTTTTAGCTTTTTGGGAAATATCCCAGCGGACAGCTGAATAGGGCTGGGGATACAGCACTGTGTGGGAAACTTTCAACTTTGCAGCATAGTCATGCTCCACTGATGTACCTCTGCACACCAGCTCTACTTAAAGAATCTATTGCTGCCATAGCAACAGGTTCCTAAAGTGGCCATAGTTTGAACTACCTGAATTTGGCGCATATGTTATAGTGCTACTGAAACTGACGCAAATGCTTGCCTAAATATGCACAGGTAGTTGTAAAGAGAACTACCCCTCTCAGTTCTCCATGAAAATTTATAGACATTACCTCCCATACCCATCACATCCGTTTGAGCTATGGAGAGACAAGTGTATAGGAACCATCACTGGCATAAAGCCAACCCCTGGAGTGGAGCAGGACAAACGAGACCTCAAAAGAGGTCCTCAGGCTGTCAACGAAATGCAGAGTCACAAATGAGGTTCATTATTAAGATATAAACATACAAACATACTGTAAAGATGAGCCCTCCAGGTCTGTAGCAGTGGTGGTATTTATAAGCTTAAAGCTAAAAACTAGAAATAGAACTAAAAAAATATTCAATATCCTAACAAACATTAACCGCTGCACAAAAAGCCCAGTAATGTCCTAAATGCAGGAAGCGCTTACCAAGGAACAGCCAAGTTCTCAGAAACTCATTTATATAGAAGGTGATCAACAACAGGCTCAATTCTGATGGGAGGTTTAGATGACTCACAATCCAGTGGGTATATGGCAGTCCGCAGTGGTTCCAGGGTTCCCCCTAGGACCTGAACCCCCAGCAACCTGTCCCATTGCCACCAGCCCTCTAGATAGCCAAAAGAGGGAGGAGGTGAATCATTAGAAATCAGGCGGGTCCTCTTTCTAATGGGGAAGTGTACCAACCATCTGAAATAAATGAATAAAGGGTGCCAAATGTGGCTCCGCTATCCATGGCTGCATCTGCAGCTTAATAAACACATGGCCGTAGGGGTCAAAGCTCACGAAGAGACAAGCGAGGACGCATCCCCAAACACGGACATCAAGAAAAGCGGAAGTGGCGTAGAAACACGTCATCCAAAATGGAAATGTGCATGTATTGTAGAGATGTATGGTATATGTTTGTTTTGTTTTTTTTATGCCCTAACATGCAATAAGGCTGGTCATACATACAATTTTTTTATTCAATTTACTTTAGATTTACCTTCCACTATGTAGTTTAAGGGTATTCCTAATTACATAGAAAATTGAAAGTGTTTAGGTTTGACCTCATATTATGTGGTTTTAGTAAATCTAAAGAAACATTTTTTACAAGTGAATTGAATACACTCTTGAAGACCGCAATATGTATATATACGTATACGTACCACTTTGCAAGTGGTTTTCCAGGGTTATGGCTGCAACCATGAGCCATAACCCCAGTATTTTTTTTTCCAGCTGGCTTCTGGCTTTCTCAAGAGCAGTTTGAGCAGCTCTTTAGCTGCTGGATCGCTTTCAGAAGCAGCGGGAAAAAATAAGAAAAAAAATAAAATGGAATGCGCCTCCATCCCTCCGTGCTCACTCCCAGAAGCAAACGCATACGTAAGTTGTGCTCGCATATGTAAATAGTGTGCACACCACATGTGAGGTATCACCGCGAACATTCGAGCGAGAGCAATATTTTTAACGCTTGACCTCCTCTGTGACTCTAAACAGGTGACCTGTAAAAAAAAATGTAAGCGTCACCTATGGAGATTTTTAAGCCCGTAGTTTGTTTCCATTCCACGAGCATGCGCAATTTTTTACTTGACGAAACATCATCTTTCATATTTTACAAAAAAAAAAAATTGGGGTAAATATCTTGGGGGTTTTTTTTCATTAAAGTGTATTTTTTTCCAAAAATAATTGCGTTTGAAAAACCGTTGCGCAAATATTGTGTGACATAAAAAAATTCCAGCAATTACCATTTTATTCCCTAGGGTCTCTGCTAAAATATATATTTGGAGGTTATTTATAAGTTATTTTCTAGCAAAAAATACTGATTGAAACTTCTAAACAAAAAGTGCCAAAAAAGGCTTGGTCTTCAAGTAGATAATGTATGGCTGGCTTTAGGGGCCTATTTGTAAAGCAGTAAATCTTACAAACATTTTTTGCAGGTGAGTCTTTCTGGTGCATGCGTTACCACCTGTGAATAATTGGTAAATGTTGCCGTACTGCTTTATAAATATGCCTTATAGTGTACATTTTCCCACATGCAGTATATGGAAGACTTGTCACTCTGCTCACATTTAACTCACTAAAGTTGAGCACACATTCCTATAGCCCTAGCAGCCAAATGTCTCCCCACCTCATAGAAGAAGGCAGACCTGGATTTAATCATATATCTAAAGGTAAACCGTTTTGGATAAAGTGGGGAGGAGTTAAAACTTTGTCAGGCTTTCCTTGTTTTCTGTGTCTCTGCTGGGGAGTTTTACCCTCATCCTGGTTATCATTGCCTCGGGGCAGAAAATTATGGAAAATCCTACATTATTTAGGAAAAATCTTCCAATGTGAACATCTGTTCTGGAAACAATTATTAAAAAGGAGACTTCCTCTCAATGTGGGGAGATTCATCTCACTTCCTGTTCTGTCTCCCAGAAAAAAATGTTAAGGGAGCCAAAAAATAAGAATAAATGGGTTTTAATCATTGCCCACTCTATCTAAACTAAAAAGACAATCTTCATTGTCCTTATGGTTCTATTAACCTTAAATTCCTGTGTTATGTGATCTTTAAGCTTGCAAAAATCTGTGTTTGTTCTGGCTTGCATATATTTTGTATATTTTGATACTTTTTACCTACTCTGCAACCTTAAGGTTTTATCTCTGGCATCCTTTGGGCAATCGCAAACTGCTGCTGGTTCCTGGCTAATAACTACCTCAGTGCTGTGGTCAGCTTCCCAATAATCACTGCGGTCAGTATTTATTGTGGTCTTTTGTGATATTAGATAGAGAAAAGTAAATCTTCCAAATGTCAAACTGCACAATTACACAACATGAAATGACCTTTAAGGAATGTATAAGACTCAATCTCTTCGTTTTTAAGCCTCTTCTGGTAAATAACACCATCCAAATAACATTTTACTTGCCGTGTATACATATTTTGTCAGGCTAAATTTTATGACCTCTGTTCGCTTTCCCCTCGGCCAAAGAAAGCCAACAAGTGCTAAGACCTTTGGGCCTCCAGAGCCTGGAGGGCTCATCACTCCATGGCAATAAACGAAACTCATTTGCATTATTTTATAAAATGAGTGAAACACATGGGGGGACTCGCTTCATTAGAGGAAAGATATGTCCCTGTTGCTGCAAAAAAATTTAATTCAGCTAAAAGAAGTTACTAGGTTGGTCATTACATGGTCTGTTATCTGCAGAAAAAGGTGTTTAAGGTGCCAGTAATCATGTGTGTATGTATGAGGCTTGTACACAACCACTTCTATTTTAATTCAGTGCCCACTAGCAACTGTTCCTATTCCTCCAAAACTGGTAAACATAAATACTGTAGCTTCCTATTTCTAGCCAGTCCCCAGACCTTATAAAAGATTAGCTGGCGCTCTGGTCTGGTGTGGTAGGGTCGATATGAGGATGTGACAAAATGACAATAATAAAAATAAGAATAAAAGCAGGTTACCTATATGGCATAACACAAGGGATAAGGGAAGTCCATAAGGTGAAGGAACACTGAAGGTAATAGGACTGAGGGATGGGTATAATTCTGCAAACAAAGGGCCAGCTCCATCACACAGGAAGAACAAATCTGTGGACGATGTAAAGGAGAAACAGGCGAAGCGCCTCTAAGTGCAGTACGTTTATTTAGGTAAAAGCACACAAAGTTATGGCAACTCACAAGAAGGTGAATAACAATCGGCTCGATCTGGAGTCAGTCGGTGAGCAAGCAGTCCGAGGCTCAATTCCGGGAGAGAGGAGGAGATGGAACAACCTTGCCGGTAGATGAATGTGGAGGACAGGAAGAAGCTGGCTGTTGTCTTCCGGAACCGGCTGGTTCTCTCGTGACGGGCTGGAGTGCAGCGTCAGCCGCATGGCGTCAACAGGGTCAAAGGAGTACACGACGCGTTTCAGAGCATGCACCAAAGCTCGTGGGGAGCATGCACGCTCTTTTCTCAAGTGTTCATACGGAGACCACTCTGAGCCAGGAATTTATATGGACATGATTCATAGGTGGCAGTGTGCATGAAACAAGGCAACCAATGACAATAGGTGGTGGCCATATTGAAGAAAAGGCAAACTAATAAGGACTGCATTATAATAATATATATATATATATATATATATATATATATATATATAAATATATATATATATATGGCTTAAAATCGTAAAAGATATTATACATATATATATAAATATCTTTAAAGTAAAGTGCTTGACACACAATTATTTTCAGTTTGACGGAGACCATTACCATACAGACAACAGCCGGCTTCTTCCTGTCCTCCACATTCATCTACCGGCAAGGTTGTTCCATCTCCTCCTCTCTCCCGGAATTGGGCCTCGGACTGCTTGCTCACCGACTGACTCCAGATCGAGCCGATTGTTATTCACCTTCTTGTGAGTTGCCATAACTTTGTGCACTTTTACCTAAATAAACGTACTGCACTTAGAGGCGCTTCGCCTGTTTCTCCTTTGCACAGTCCCCAGACCTTAAACCTATAGAAAATTTATGGAGGGAGCTGAAACTTCGAGTTGCCAAGTGACCGCCAAAAATCCTTAAAGGTTTGGAGAAGATCTCTAAAGAAGAGTGGACCAAAATCCCCCCCCCCCTCCCCAAGGGTTTCTCCACCAAGTACTAAGTCATGTTTTGCTTGTGGATCAAATACTTATTTCTCTTTCGTTCCCCGACAGACACAGCTCTCAATAAACCATAACTACTGGGTTATATTGCCTCCTCTAGGTAATCAGTTTTAATCTGTCTAGTCAGGAGTAAGGACCTAGGCTCCCAGTTGAGATCTCTGGTCCTAGCAATTTTTTCTCCTTCCTTACATCTTTTTTGTTTTTCTCTTGGGAGATCTACAATCAACTGCCGGGCTGGGCGATGGGCTGGATAATCTAGATCCAGTGATTTCCCCAGCCCAGCCAGCAAGCATGTGCAGACCGCATCTACGCCCTAGGTCAGCCGCGACGTAGCCTCACAGACAGAGGCTGGCCTGCAAGTTAAACTTCTCGCAGGGTCGCATATGACTGGGCTTAGGTCTGAATCTCAGCGGTCCCTTGGCTGAAGCTTTCCTACTTTGGGGGCGAGGATTCCATCTGGAGCGTTACCCGCACAATGGAAGGGTAAGTACAGTCCCCCCTCTTGGCGGTTTTTTGGGGTGGATGCGAGTAACCTCCATTTACGGTCGGACCTGCCTGCAGGTTCCCTCCTCCACCCCTTAAATCCCTCAGTGAGCTGGGCTTCCCCCACTCCCTTTCCTGCTGTCTGGACCTGGAGTCTGGTGGGTATTTGAGGGCAGAGAATGCAGCGGAGGCCCCTGGGGTCTCCCCCGCTATCCCCACTCTGTAAGGGTCCTGGGATAGTGTGTGTCCTGCCCTGGTACCATGGAGGGGTCCCAGTGTAGGAGACCCCTAGGCATGCCCTACTGTTTGCAGTCTGGGTATAGTGCAGGGGGGTACCAGTGCAGAGTGCGCAGCAGAGTCTTCCCTAACCTGTGTCCTACCTTTGGGGGGTTCTCCTTGAAGGGGGTGTAGCGTTGCGGAGGGCGCAGGGAAGATCCTTGCAGCATGCTTCAGCATTTGTAGCTGATGGTGGCCATTTGCCCTTAGTCTGGCTGGTCTCCGGTTGGCGGGCATGTTTGTGTAGCGGGGGCCATTTTCCCTTAGTCCAGGAGAGGCTGGAGACTACCAAAGCCTCGGGATGCAGAAGCTCCGCCTCTTCCTCCTCAGTTTCCTCTTCCTCTGCCCGGGACATATGAACAGGGATGGTGTCCACGATTTGAATTTTCTGCGCTCTTTCGGTTGGTAGGGTGAGTCCTTGGGTGTCCCTTTATCTCTCCCCTTGCTGATAGGTGATCCTTCAGTGGTCACAAAATATTATTTTTGTACTGCAAGATCTCCCTTTCCTTATGGAGCCTCAGGTTCACATTTCCCTCACTGACCCCCTCATGAAGAGGACAGGTCCCTTGGAACCCCAGCTTCCCATGGTTGCACTGACGGCGGTCCTGCAGTCTTTAGTGTACCGGGTGTAAGTGGCGTGTGGGCAAAGGCCCAGGAGAAAGCGTCCCCCTGCTCAGTCTGTCTTATTTGATTCTCAGCTTGATGCCACTGTGGACGCGGCCCTTCCAGGGGGACTTTATATCACACTCCCTGATCCGTCCAATAGTGAGGATGATTCCTCCATGGTCGCAATAGCGAATAAAAAATCGCTGGTAGACGCACTTGTCACTGAAGTGCGTGAGACATTACAAATGGAGGATGTGGCTGATGTAGCCACAGATATGACTGTGTCGTTTGGTACGCATAAGTCCCCTTGTACTCCAAAAGTGTTTCCTTATGTGCCTTACTTTGACAGGTTTTCCTGTAAGGTATAGGAACAACCAAAATTCCCCTTTGTGGTCCCCAAACGTAGGTTACCCTTTTGAGGAGTCTCTTTTAAAAAAGTGGACTAGTCCACCAGTGGTGGACCCTCCTGTTTTTAGGTTGAATAATGCAACCATGATCCTAGTAGAGGAATCCCTGTCCTTTTAAGGACCCGGCTGACAGGAAAGCGGAGGCTGTGGCACGCAGCATGTTTACTATGGCTGGTGTCTCAGACCCTAACAAAATGGGCCAGGCTTTTGCGCCAGGGCTTGGGGGGTGAGCAGGTCCCCGCTGCTTATGTTGATTTAGCGGACCAATTGGTCCATGGGCTGCAGTTTATGATACATCTTTGGATACAGCTCCTGTGCTATCCATACATTCTGTTTCAGCAGTGGTGATTAGGCGCGTGCTGTGGCTTAAGAATTGGTCCACAGACCAAGCCTCCAAGAAAGCTCTCATTCATCTGCCCTTTCAAGGCGATCGCCTGTTTGGGGCTACCCTGGATAAAATCATTATTGGTATCACGGTGGGGGGGGGGGGGGGGAGTACCTACCTGCCACAATCCAGAAAAGGGAAGGAGCCTCGTCGCAGACGGGGGCCCTCCTCATCCCAAAGAACATTTATTTTGTGCTTCTGGGACTGAGAATAAGAGAAATAGATCTTTAAAATCTTCCCTGGGAGGTTTCAAGCAACCTTGGTCTGGTAAGACTAGAGCTAGCTTCTCCGGACCCGCAGACAAGACCCTCTTCAGCATGAAGGTCTGCCCTCACCCATTATTGGGGTGGGGGAACATCGCGTCAAGGAGATCCTCAAAATGTTTCTTTTGGGGGTACCAAGAAAGGGGGGCAAAGTTTGTTCTTTTCTGTTTTTTTAGGTCCTGAGTCTCCTTGTGCGGATTTAATTCCTGCAAAGGTTCAGGTAATGTCTGGACTACCTAAGGTCGCCCCTATCCCTGTCCAGGAAATTGAATTACCTAGGTCTGATTTTGATTCTGACCAGGGTGCTCCTTCCTCTGGACAAATTTCAGGAACCACAGGCCGTGATTCACCGGCTACTGTTACACAGTTCTCTATCCCGATTTGCATACAGGTTCTGAGTGTGGCAGTATCCACCGTTAAGACAGTTCTGTTTGCACAATCTTACATGCAGCTCCTTTAGCAGGTTCAGCTCCACAGGAGGATACCAAAGTTCGTGGCGAGATCACATGCGTCCAAGGGCCACGGTAAGTTCAGTATCATCCTCGGCTCAAGCTTCCTCCGCAGTTCCTGTGAGGAATCAAGAGTGAGGATCATGCAATCATCCTTGTGACCCTAAACGCCCCTTGGGGGGCTTCCTCTCAGAGAAGACCAGTAGTCCCAAGAGCTTTTCTACCATCCTGCTTTACAGTCACTGGTTTTAATGGCTTCTCTATTAAAAGCCAGGTACTGAGCCATAGAGGTCTGTCTGGATCAGTAATCCCTACTATGGTGAAGGCGAGGAAGTCGTCTTCCAGCAAGATATACC
This sequence comes from Pelophylax lessonae, assembly GCF_965119305.1. Lineage (NCBI taxonomy): Eukaryota > Metazoa > Chordata > Amphibia > Anura > Ranidae > Pelophylax > Pelophylax lessonae. The sequence continues at coordinate 680,763,439 of NC_138768.1, forward strand.
ATCGTACTTGGAAAACGTACATTTCTTGGTGTGAATCGATTGGTGCTCATCCTCGATCCTTTTCTGTGGCTCGGATCTTAACCTTTCTTCAACTGGGTGTTGTTCAGAAGTTGGCCTTAAGTTCCATCAAGGGCCAGGTGCCTGCCTTGGCAATCTTCTTTCAGTGACCCCTAGCCACACACTCTTTAGTTCGTACCTTCATTCAGGCGGTTTGACATGTGGCTCCACCTGTACGGTCTCTTTTGCCGCCATGGGATTTCAATTTAGTGTTTTTGGTTCACCAGAAACCTCCGTTTGAGAATATTCTGGAGATTCCCTTGTCTACGTTTATCCCAGAAGGGGACATTCTTGGTGGCTATAACCTCGGCCTGCAGGGTATTGGAATTTACGGCATTTTCCTGTTGCAGTCCCTATTTGGTGGTCCATAGGGATAAAGTGGTTCTTCATCCCTGTCCATGATTCCTGCCCAAAGTTGTCTCTGACTTCCATTTGAATGAGGACATGGTGTTGCCTTCCTTGTGTCCCAAGCCAGCTCATCCTAAGGAATTTTCTTTGCATACCTTGGATGTGGTTCGTGCGATTTGGGTGTATCTGGCAGCTTTTGTGGTTACGGACAGACCAAGAAAAGGGCTGGCCGCTTCTTTGGTTACCATCTCCAGATGGATCAGACAGACAGTGGCTCAGGCCTATTCTGTTGGAGGTCAGGTTCTACCTTTCCTTGTCACAGCGCATTCTACTTGGGCACTGAGTGCTTCTTGGGCCTTCCGTCATCAGGCATCAGTCTCGCAAGTTTGCAAGGTGGCCACTTGGTTGTCAGTGCATACCTTCACAAAATTCTATAAGGTAGATATTTTGGCATCTGCAGATGCTTCTTTTGGCTGCAAAGTTTTGCAGACTGCTGTTTAAGAGGGGCTGTTCCCTCTTGAGGGGTGTTTTTTTTTAAACTTTTTTCAGACGGGGCTTCTGTGACCCAGTTAAGGCTCCTGTGTCCTGGTTAAGGGCACTTCTGTTTAGGCTTGGGTTATTTTCCCCACCCCTCATTTTCCTTTTGGCACTGCTTTTGGACGTCCCAGTAGTTATGATTTATTGAGCGCTGTGTCCGTCGATATACGAAAGAAAAAATGGGATTTTTGTACTTACTGTAAAATCCCTTTCTCTGAGTTTGACGGATACAGCACCCACCCCTCTATGGAGTTCTTCTACTTCTAATACTGATTGCTACTAAACATTACCTAGAGCAGAGAGGGGGATTATATACCAAGCTGAGGACGGCCCATGGGCGTAGCCAGATGTTTTTTGTTCTGCCTAGTCCTACTCCTGGAAGAGGCAATATAACCTAGTAGATATGATTTATTGAGTGCTGTGTCCGTCGATGAACTCAGAGAAATGCATTTTACGGTAAGTACAAATATCCCATTTTTACTCACTGAACTGCAACTCCATTTATAACGTTTGTTTGGAAACTTTTGGTTGATATTCTGTATCTGTATTTTATAAATGTATTTTAAATGATATTCTATCATTTAAAATACATTTATGAGATAAAAGTTATAGACCCTTCATTTCTTTGTAAGTGGGCAAATTTACAAAATCTGCAGGGGATCAAATAAATATTTTCCCGTGTGTGTGCGCACGTGCGCTGTCTATCCCTAGAGTTAGGCTTTTATCAAGAGTATCTGCATGAAAGTGGTATATAATTTTTTCGTTTTTAGGTTTGAACTCCAGACATTTTTTTTTTTTCAATTTTGCTAAAGTTAGAACAATTGAAAACGTTCCCATTGAGGAGATTTTACATTTACTTTCTGACCCAATGTTAAGAGAGAGAGCGAGGAGGAAATCCTACTTTTGGCAGCTGTCTACAGGACAAGTATCCTCACTGGGAGATTTCTACCCACCTCTTGTTCTTTTGACAGTGTCAGCTGTCAATGGGGAATGTTGCTTTGCTTTCTGCACCAGTGGTAAATTACATTGGGACAAGAAACAATGATGGATCGCCACCAACAGGGAGACAAATAATTAAAGGGCAATACAAATGTAATGTATTAACACACTTATATACAATTGTATCTTCACTTAATATTCTGGTCATAGGGTCCTGGACTTGTTGCTGCCATGTGGGGGGTGCTTGTATTTAAAGAAATAAAGGTAAGTTTAACACATGACACTGTTCAATAATTTTTTTTTTAAATAATAAGTAAACCATACTCAATGAATAAAGGAATGTTTGGTTCCTATACAAGGGAAATGGATAACGGGAGCAACAGTACCACGTCAATGTTTACATTTGGAATATTCAGCACTATAAACCAACTGCCCTGACCAACAGGGTCGGGGGTAGTCTCAAGTGACAGGCCCAAGGCACCCAGGTCAGAAATCAAGAGAAACACAAAATTAAAAGAGAGGGGGTAGGGATGGGTCTCAAAATTCATCAGATGGGGAAGTCTCTGACTAGGAATGGGTTGGGGGGGGTAGGAGTAGGAGAAGAAAAATAAAAAATAAGGTGGGGGGGGTGCGGAGGGTGGGAAGAGTAGAATGGAGTCCAGAGGGGGATAAGAGCAGTGAGGACGAAAAAGAACAAGACAAGTAAGAAGAAGCGAGAATAGTACTGCATGCTGATGAGCGTCATATTAGCCAGGGAGACCCATACTGCCAGGGGCAGGGTTGGAAGGGCATACAAACACCAGGGATCCCATAACTTAAGAAACTTGGAATAGGTATCCTGTGGCATACTAGTCATTTTCTCTTGGATTATTAAGGTGTTCGGAATGCTGTTCACCTCTGCAAACTGGACTGAGGGTTTTTTTCCAAGCCCTGGCTATTGCCCGTTTGGCAGACAGTATTTCACAAAAGTGAGTATATCCCCTCAAATTTTTGTAAATATTTAATTATATCTTTTCATGTCACAGCACTGAAGAAATGACACTTTGCTACAATGTAAAGTAGCGAGTGTACAGCTTGTATAACAGTTGTGACAGGAAGTCAGGTAAATCTGGGAATGTAGTCACTGAGAGGAGACACATTCCCACCTGCTTTGAAAAGTTCACTGATACTATAGGGTGTTGGCTGAAAAAAGAGCCAGCAGGAAGTTGAAAACCATTCAGCTGTTCAGAATGAGGAGATCAAGGCCTCTATAATTTGTCCAGAGAAAATCTATTGAGTGCTGCCTCCTGTCGCCGTGTAGGCTGGGAGAGGAGGACAGACATACGTGTACCTCCCGACGCCGTGTGGGCATGGGAGAAGGACTGCTGCCGCCTGTCGCCGTGTGGGCTGGGAGAGGGGGACAGTCGGATGTGTGCCTCCCGACAAGCTGGTGAGCATGGGAGAAGACCCCCTACAGCGATGTGAAGCTAAGGAGGGTAACCACGAGTGAAGACGTCTCAAAGGTGAGAAGACAAAGTGTTCCATGTGAAGAATCTGAAGAGTAAAGGATCCTGTTATAAATGAACATGTGTTGATGTGAAAGAAACAAAGGGACATGTTCAATGGACAATGTTTGTGCTGTGTGAAAAGCAAACAAATGGACATTTGAGTGTCTGCTGTAGGATCAGCAGTGTCGGCCCAACAGTAGGTTGGAAAGACTTCTTAGGTAGGTTCCAGCGTGAGAAGGTAGCCGCCCACAGAGGCAAGGATTTATTTTGTCTTTTATTTTATTTTGGCTGTTTTGACGCTTGCAATTGTGTGAAGTAAATTGCATGAATAAATCAGTCTTGTTTTCAACCTCTGCTCGGCTATCTCTCTGTGAAAACGCACCCCCAAAGGGGTCATCCACACCCGCCACCGAGCTAATCCCCCACATATGGTGGAGGTATGCAGTGGGCATAAGCAGAGATCCCTGCAAGGAAGTGCAAATGTTTGATGAACTTTGTCTGGTGCATGAGATTGCACAATCTATGTGTGCAGGAGAGAAGATCCTGACAGAAAAAAAAAAAAAAAAAACGTGTTTTAAAGAGACAGGGGTCTCAAAATTATTTGATGAACTTTGTTGTGTCTGGTGCAAGTGACTGCACAAACTGTGTGTGCAGGAAAAGAGATCTTGCAAGAGAGAGAGAAAAACTACATGTGTTAAAGAGACAGTGGTCTGAAAAATTTTTGCTGGACTGTGAAAAAATTTGTTTGTGGAGTTATTGAAGATGGGGCGTTCAAAACGCCTGAAGAATGCAAAGATAGATGAAATGAGAGACCGGATTCTATGGATGGAGGGGATGTTGCCGTCTGAACCAGCCCCATCCATGCCTAAAGAGAGTCTACTAAAGAGGAAGGTTGTTGTCCCTAGCAACACTGATGAAACTGCTATGGAGACGCAGTGTGCTCAGATGAAAAGTAAACTCAAAATGGAGGAGATGTTGAAACATCTGATTATATCAAATGCAGCTCAACAGCAAGCAAATGCAGCTCAACAGCAGGCAAATGCGGATTTTCAGCAGAGCTTTGCAGCTCAACAAAAGGCTCATCAAGAGAGCATGGCAGGCTGGAAACAGAGACGCCAGCAGCCAATGGAGGCCATCGGTATGGAGGAAACCGAGTATGTGTGCAGGGCTGAGTTGGATGCCTTGCAACGGAAAATGGAAGAAAAGGAACAAGCCTTGGAATTGCTTAAAATGGAGCATAGAAACTTGCAGGAAATGAATGAACTACTCAAGTCTCATGTGTTACAGTGGGAAGAATCCACTGCTCTTCTTTTGGTCGAGTTGCAAAAATGTCAAGACACTATAAAGGAGAAAGATACCATCCTCATGGAAAAGGAAATTGAAATTCAGACTTTGCAGAAGCAAAGTATGTGTGAAATGTTGGAGTTGCGTAATCAGCTGGAAAAAAGTCTTCAGTGTTTGGAAGTTACAAAAATAGACCTGCAGGAGTCGCAGGAACAGAATGTTGCTCTGAAAGCGACATTGTCTCTCAGCGACAACGAGAAAAGTGAAAGAGAGGCTAAATTACTGAGTACTGTGTATGAGCTCACCACTTTGAGCAATGTGGTAGATGAATTACGTGCAGACTGTGAAAGTTGGAAAGGTGAAGCCCAACGTTTCCAGCAGCAGTTAAAGGAGAAAGAAGCCTGTGTGGCAGAATTACAGTCTCATTCCCAGAAACTAGCCAATGAGGTGAAGGCTCTTATGCAGGGAAAAGGAGATTGTGAACATAAGAGGGAAAAAGTAGAGGCACAGCTTCTGGAATCGCAAGTCAAGGTGTCAGAAGGTGACCGATTGTGTGCTAAGCTGTCAGAGAAGGCAAACCGACTGCAGGTTGAGTTGGACAATGTTACAAATCAGCTTTCTCAAGCAGACAGAAAATCTAGAGAAATTGCGGAAGATTTTTCTATCTTGGAATCGCAGCTGCAAGACACGCAGGAACTCTTACAGGAAGAGAGGTGTCAAAGGCTGAGTTTTAGCACAAAGCTCAAACAAATGGAAGATGAGAAAAATGGCTTCCTGGAACAATTAAAAGAGGAGGCGGAAGCAAAGAAAAACCTATCAGAGCAAGTCGCAACATTGCAAGCTCAGATAGCGGATATGAAAAAACGCATGGAAGAAAGCGTTGGTTCATTACAGCGTGTTGAAGATGTGAAAAAGAAGTTTGATCAGATGCTTGGTGAAGAGAAGACTGTGTCTGCAAAATATGCAGAAGAACGCGCACGTGCAGAAACGGAGGTGCGTGATAACGAGAGCAAAGCCCTGTTCTTGGCTCGCTCTTTGGAGGAAGCTCTAGAGTGTAAGGCTGAACTAGAAAGTGTTAACAAACAGCTGCGTACAGAAATGGAAGAATTGGTCAGCTCCAAGGATGATGTTGTGAAAAGCGTTCAGGAGCTAGAAAAGTCTAAGCGAGCCTTAGAACAGCAAGTAGAAGAGATGAATATTCCGTTGCAGGAACTGGAAGAGGAATTCCAGGCTACAGAGGATCTGTCCCAAAGAGGGGATAGTGTGCCTGATGCAGTTTTTAAAAGGATCAGTGTTTTGGGGTCTGTCCTGAGTGAGCCTCAGAAATGTGATGACACGTGGCTTGAATCACCCCTTTGGAATAAACCGTTCCTTCAAAAACTTCAAGCATTGGAAAATGTATCATTAGAGCTTCAGCAAACAAAAGAGTTGTGTAAGAAATGTGATGATTTCTCAGTTCAGGCTGAAAACCTAGTGGAGAAAACTAAAGCGGAGAAAACTAAAGCAAGTGATATAAATCTGGGAGAAAAAAGCAAACGCCACCTAGTGGAGAAAACTAAGGCTGTTGGTGAAAACGTGAAGCAAATGAATAAGTGCCTTTCAGGGAGTGTTTCCAAAATGGAACTGGTGAAAGACGGGTGGCAGAAGTTTGATCGTGATCTTGAGATACATTCCATGTGGAATTCAGATAGAGAAAAGGAACTAGGTGACCTTGAGCGGTCAAATAGTTCAGCAGAAAGTGCATTGAAGAAACCTGTAAAAGAATGTGTTGCAGTTCCATGCTTCTTCACTGATGCAGAGAGGAGGTCTATAATGGATACCACCCAGATCGCTGGGTTCAACTGTGTTGTTGCCTTTAACCCCTATGTTGGTGGAAGGAAAGTTGATGATGTTCTGGTTGGCTACTTCTGTGAAGAGTTTGGCAAGAAATATAAACTGAATATCAAATCAAATAGTAGGCCTTTACTGCGACTCGCTCAGGAGGGCGAAAAGTTTAAGAAGTTGATGAGTGCAAATGCTTCAGATCTGCCTATGAATATGAAATGTTTGAATGATATTGATATCTCTGGGAAAAGGAACAGGGGTCACTTTGAAGAAATGTGTGACAGCCTGTTGTCTCAATTGGAAAATCCTCTGCACAGCATCTTAGAGCAAGCAAAGCTCAAGAAGGAAGATCATTCCCTTTTACAACAAAAAGTCAATGATTGTGTACAGCTGTATGGAGAGGCAACTCAAGTCACAGAGGGATGTCAAGAGTCCCTACTTGGAACAAAGCTTAGTGAAGCAAAGGTTCTCAAAGTTTTGTGGAAAACATTTATGGATTGCAGAGAGAGGCGTCTTAAGAATGTTGAAGACCTTAAGACTAGCCCAATTGAGTTGCCTATGGATCACGGTCCTCCATGGTGGATTGGACAGACGGTTATGAGGGACAAGCTGTCTGACATTTATGAGAAAGCTGTCAATGAAGATGACAGAAACGAGAAGGAGCAAAATTATGCCAAAAATGCAGTTGAAGAATGTGTATATGAGATGAGAGACAAACTGTGTGGCATTTATGAGAAATCTGTCAGTGAAGATGACAGAAACAGTTTCATCCGGAAGCTTGAGGATAATAGGAGGCTTATCAGTGAGTCAGCAGTGCCTGACACATGCGTGCCTGGAAATATGTGTCCCAACCCTAGGGTTGAAACAAGAGGGGGGGGTATGTGACAGGAAGTCAGGTAAATCTGGGAATGTAGTCACTGAGAGGAGACACATTCCCACCTGCTTTGAAAAGTTCACTGATACTATAGGGTGTTGGCTGAAAAAAGAGCCAGCAGGAAGTTGAAAACCATTCAGCTGTTCAGAATGAGGAGATCAAGGCCTCTATAATTTGTCCAGAGAAAATCTATTGAGTGCTGCCTCCTGTCGCCGTGTAGGCTGGGAGAGGAGGACAGACATACGTGTACCTCCCGACGCCGTGTGGGCATGGGAGAAGGACTGCTGCCGCCTGTCGCCGTGTGGGCTGGGAGAGGGGGACAGTCGGATGTGTGCCTCCCGACAAGCTGGTGAGCATGGGAGAAGACCCCCTACAGCGATGTGAAGCTAAGGAGGGTAACCACGAGTGAAGACGTCTCAAAGGTGAGAAGACAAAGTGTTCCATGTGAAGAATCTGAAGAGTAAAGGATCCTGTTATAAATGAACATGTGTTGATGTGAAAGAAACAAAGGGACATGTTCAATGGACAATGTTTGTGCTGTGTGAAAAGCAAACAAATGGACATTTGAGTGTCTGCTGTAGGATCAGCAGTGTCGGCCCAACAGTAGGTTGGAAAGACTTCTTAGGTAGGTTCCAGCGTGAGAAGGTAGCCGCCCACAGAGGCAAGGATTTATTTTGTCTTTTATTTTATTTTGGCTGTTTTGACGCTTGCAATTGTGTGAAGTAAATTGCATGAATAAATCAGTCTTGTTTTCAACCTCTGCTCGGCTATCTCTCTGTGAAAACGCACCCCCAAAGGGGTCATCCACACCCGCCACCGAGCTAATCCCTCACACAGTATAAATATGCTGTCCCCTCAAAACAACTCAACACAGCCATTAATGTCTAAACCGCTGGCAAAAAAGTGAGTACTCCCCTAAGTGAAAATTTTCCAAATTGGGCCCAATTAGCCATTTTCCCTCCCGGTATCATGTGACTCATTAGTGTTACAAGGTCTCAGGTGTGAATGAGGGAGCAGGTGTGTTAATTGTTATCGCTGTCACTCTCTCATACTGACCACTGGAATTTCAACATGGCACCTCATGGCAAAGAACTCTCTGAGGATCTGAAAAAAAGAATTGTTGCTCTACATAAAGATGGCCTAGGGCCCTAGGCTATAAGAGGATTTCCAAGACCCTGAAACTGTGCTGCAGCACGGTGGCCAGGACCATACAGCAGTTTAACGGGACAGGTTCCACTCAGAACAGGCCTCGTCATGGTCGACCAAAGAAGTCGAGTGCACATGCTCAGCATCCCATCCAGAGGTTGTCTTTGGGAAATAGACGTATGAGTGCTGCCAGCATTGCTGCAGAGGTTGAAGGGGTGGGGGGTCAGCCTGTCAGTGCTCAGACCATACGCCGCACACTGTATCAAATTGGTCTGCATGGCTGTCGTCCCAGAAGGAAGCCTCTTCTAAAGATAATGCACAAAAACAGTTTGCTGAAGACAAGTAGACGAAGGCCATGGATTACTGGAACCATGTCCTGTGGTCTGATTAGACCAAGATAAACTTATTTGGTTCAGATGTTGTCAAGCGTGTGTGGTGGCAACCAGGTGAGGAGTACAAAGACAAGTGCGTCGTACCTACAATCAAGCATGGTGATGGATTGTCTTGGTCTGGGGCTGCATGAGTGCTGCCAGCACTGGGGAGCTACAGTTCATTGAGAGAACCATGAATGCCAGCATGTACTGTGACATACTGAAGCAGAGCATGATCCCCTCCCTTCGGAGAATGGGCCGCAGGGCAGTATTCCAGAATAACGACCCCAAACAAACCTCCAAGATGACCACTACCTTGCTAAAGAGGGTAATGGTGATGGACTGGCCAAGCATGTCTCCTAAACCTATTGAGCATCTGTGGGGCATCCTCAAGCAGAAGGTACAGGAGCGCAAGTTTTCTAACATCCACCAGCTCTGTGATGTTGTCATGGAGGAGTGGAAGAGGACTCCAGTGGCAACCTGGGAAGCTCTGGTGAACTCCATGCCCAAGAGGGTTAAGGCAGTGCTGGAAAATAATGGTAGCCACACAAAATATTAACACTTTGGGCTCAATTTGGACATTTTCACTTAGGGGTGTACTCCCTTTTATTGCCAGGGGTTTAGACATTAATGGCTGTGTTGAGTTGTTTTGAGGGGACAGCAAATTTACACTGTTATACAAGCTGTACACGTACTACTTTACATGGTAGCAAAGTGTAATTTCATCAGTGTTGTCACATGAAAAGATATAATAAAATATTTACAAAAATGTGAGGGGTGTACTCGCTTTTGTGAGATACTATATAATTAGGTACGTGGGCAGTTTCTGCTAATAGGAGAAGAGTCCCAGCATTGGACAATGGAGAAGCACTTGTCTAGCATCATAGCGGAAAGGTAAATGAAAGAGGGTCAATAGAAAACCTAAGACCCTTAACTAAAAGTACACTAATCGAAGGCAGGTCCATCAGTTGTGGTTCCCATCTCTGCGCAGGCTGCAGCCACGGAAACCCCCAACCTTTTTTAAACCTATCAACACCCAGAACCAGCAGAGAAGGACTTTATAGGCCGCCTCCTTGGTGGCCGTGTTGAAATAACATTTGGCTATGCTGGACCAAGCCAGTCATTACTGCAGTCCTCCTTGAGTCCTACTCAAGTCTGGAGGTTGCTATATCACGCTCTCACCAGGTAAACATGACTTTATTCAATATATATATTTTTTTTAAAGCAAACAAATGTTTATTGAGTTGAGTACATCACATATGAAAATACAAACAGGTATAGGCACTGTCATTGAGAACATTACCCAAGCATGTGGTACACCGGGTGAGGTCATGTAAACGGACAGTATCGTACTAACCCCCCTTCACATGAAAAACTCCCAAGGAACCAGGGGGGGCAGCATGTTAAACAAATACAGGTAACAGCAGTAATAAGGGCCCACGGCAGGAGTCTGCGATGGCAAGTCAACAACTGTAAAAGCTGGGCATGAGCTGCGGGTGTGGGCGAAATCCCACAGGCACAGTATGGTTGGGCCACCTCCAAGACAAACCACCATATTTAGGTGGTGCACGTGGCAGGGGCTTTGAGCCATGTATCCGAGATCTTGTGATAACTTTTAGGGCACCTCCTATTAGCATAAAGGACTTTTTTGTAAGGGAGAGTGACATTGACGGCCGCCATCCAGGGGGACAGAGTAGGCAAAGCCAGCTGCATCCACTTTTGGGCTATCAATTTCCTAGTGATGAATCTAGTACTGTATTCAATATTTTAACATAAAGCTAACTAGAACAGGATTTCCAAATTGTGTTCAGTATCAGAACATTTCAGTATCTGCTTGAAAATTCCAAGTTGTGAAGGGCCGACCGTATTGGGAACAGGTCACAATTCCAAGCTGTGGATCTAACTGGACTTTACAAGCAGAAATAACGGCATGCAGGACTAAACCAAAAAATTGTAAAGGTATAAAGAAAAAAAAAAATCTTTCAGAGTTTCTAAAATATAGAAGGATTTGGTGGGTGGTCACCAGCAACTATCCAGTGCTAAACTGTTTTCAATGGACAGGCCAAACATTTGTGTTATTTTAGCATTGCCAGGGCATAGCTGTCTGGTGGCGTTGAATTCCAGGCAGATATCAGTTATGTATGTGTTTAAAAAAAATTCTAAGCACTGCATTTACAAGTGCTGACAGAAGGAGAAATAAAGAAAGAATATCATCTGTTTATTTGCTGCCTCGCTCACAGGCTGGGGGTGGGGCAGTTACTGTGTTGCATAACTGCAGCAGAGAAGAGTTAGGTCTCAGGCTCAGTGTACCTTGTGGTAGGTCTGTGTTTATCTTAGAACTGGATGGACAAGAAGTGCAGATCCTTTGGCAGGTAACACAGATCCCATAAGTATGTTTTAACTGTATTTCTTTGCCTAGAGTTCAGCCTTAAGAATATACACAGAATATGTACTCACCAGTTAAAGCGGATCTTCACTCTCAATGTAATCATCCCTCCTCTCCACCCTTCCTCCGGTCCTCTGCACAATTAGGGATCTTTTTTTTTTTTATGAAATTGTCTGGCCCCGCCCTCTCTTGCACGTAATTTGCCTAGGCACATGACGTGCACTTTTCCCCTTTTGCCTCCGGGGAATAGGAACGTCACATATTCCAGTAGGTAAAGCGTTTAATTCAGTAATTCAGTAAAAGAGGGGGCGGGCCTAGCGGGGCGTCATCGAAAGACGTGCTGCCGGCTGAACCTAGAACAGCCAGCAGCTCCCTGATGACGTCACTGCAAACCTTGACAGCACAGACCGAGCGCTGCCAGAAGAGAGGAGGATCTCTGCCTAAACAGTATTGGATCCGCTGGCTGGGGGAGTATCTAAAATGTGCTGATCTCACCACCATGAAGGTAGAGGTTGATTAAAAAAAATAAAAAAATGCAGGGTGGGGAGGCTTTATTGTAAGAAACCTACAATTGAAAAACCTTTATTAATATGTGTATGCATATTGACATCATTTTCTGTAATGCTTCATAAACTGTTCAGTATTAAATGCAGAACACCTATTGTAGCATGTTCCTTTTTTACCTTTTTCTTTAAGCTCCCTGGCGGTCTGATTATGTCAGAATTTTTGTGCTAAAAGCGGTACATTGTTTTGCATGGAAATATGTTGTTTTATATTTTAGGCCTATAAGGCTTCTTTCACACGGCCGCTCCGTGTGAAAGGTCCGCTGCGGGACTTTTTTTTTTTTTTTCCACGGAGCGGATGACATTTCTGTCATCCGCTCCGTGTGCCCGCATATCATCCCATCCGTTTGCGGATGATATGCGGACATAATGTAAGTATATGGCATTGCGGATGTCAGCGGATGACACCGCTGACATCCGATTTTCCTTCCTTTCCGTTTTTTACACGGAAGAAAAAATAGGGTTCTGTTCCATTCGAAAAAACGGAACAGAACTGAAAGGAGGAAAATCGGATGTCAGCGGATGGTATTCCGCTGACATCCGCAGTGCCATTCACTTACATTGTGTCTGCAAATCATCCGCAAATGGATGGGATGATTTGCGGACAAGCGGAGGGGCCGTGTGAAAGGACCCTAGTTCTTAGGAATAACTCACTTAAATCTGTCCAAACAAGAGTCTAGTAGACATCCCGGATATGATAAAGTTTGAAACACAAAATAATAAATTATAATATAATAATAATACATTTCATCAAATTCTTCATTGTTTTCGAAGTGGAAATATTTCATTATGAGGGAGAATCTGCACTCTGACATGACCGTGCCAAAGAATAGAGAGACAAGTAATGTATTGTGGTGTCCAATACCACTTCTGCAGGGGTTTCCACTCCACTCCCTGAAGAATTATTAGGCCTAGAAATTTCCAAATGTCATCTTTGGTCAGTGGTTCCCACTTTCTGCATCTTGCAAACTTCTGATGCGTAGCCAATTGTTGCTCTTTGTACCGGTTTGTCTCTGTAACTATTTTTTCAATAACCTCATCGGTTAGAAATAATTGTAGGTATGCCAAGGTGTTGTCATGGTCAACATCAACTTTCATACCAGGTGCTCCAGTAAATGGGAATCTTGGGGGCGCTGTCTGATCCGTACCGCAGTCAATAGAGCACCAAGTTCGCACATCACTGAGCTCATTCGCAGAATCGTCACTTTCAGTACCTGATGACGAATTTACCCACGAATCACTATCGCTCAGTCCTTAAAAATAATTCCGATTCACCGCCGCTGTTTTCCAGTTAGTCCAAAAGTGCTTTTGAGCTAAAGGAACGCTTTTTGGACGCCATGGACGTTCTCAATTTTCCAGGCACAAAGAACCGCAAAAAGTAAAGGGCAGGGCACTGGAAAAGCCACTAGGTGAAAACCTGTGGTGAAAGGGCATGATACAAACTTGTAATCCTAACAGATTACACTGTATCATGTAATTTGTTTTATTATTATTATTATTTTTTTAATCTCCCGCCGGTTCCACCCCCTGCGTCGCAGCGCTCGCAGGGAAGGGAACCGGAAGACGAGTGATGGCATTGGCCGAGCACACAGCAGGAGGACAGCGGGAGGATGGCTGGAAGACGGCAGGGGATCGCAGTGGAAGGTAAATTTGATTATGGAGTAATCCCGAGTGTGGCTCGGGGTTACCGCTTTTGGCACTGTATATTAACCCCAAGCCACACTCGGGAATACAACTATGGAGGTTAAGGTTTACTTAGAAGACCAGACATGTAATTATCAGATCAGAAATTTCCTTTCAAAAATGATCTGGAGTATCTCTGTATATATTACCATCTTTAGGTAAAGAAATAATTTGCAAAAATCATCTGATTTGTTTTTTCTTTTTTTTTTTTTTTTCAGGGAAGGAGAAATTACTTGCTGCTAGTACTGGCATTTTGTATTGTGTTATCTGGTTCTCTTCTGACAGCTTTTTCTAAGACATGAGTCACTTTCCAGACTAACCACCAGGTGGAGCCGCTGATTTTTATTTGTATATAATTATTTTATTCTGGTGAAACTAAGGGAATCAGGGACACAAGAAACGTTCTTTTTCTATGAAGAAAATCATGCCAGTTTTCATTAATATTTGAAGCTATGCTCTAAAAGATTGAAGAAAATACAAGGGAACAATCTAGGAGTTTGAAGTTTACATTTTTTGTTTGTTTTTTTATGAATATAAATTAAAATAAAAATATGCATAAAATGTTTGACTGTGTGTGCAGTTTTGGTTTACAGATTGTATTTGCTATTGCAGCTCATGCTGATGATTTTTCCTAAAGTTATATTTTCTTGACTGCAGATTTCTAAATATTTACACAATATATATTTTTTTTTCTTTATTTTTTTCCTTTACTTTCCCCCTTGCCACTTCATTTACTTAAGGAAGCAAAGTGACTTGGAGCTTATGCTAGCTACAAATACTAGCATATCCCTGAGTTAGGAACACAGTTTTGTATCTTAAGTACTTATGTTGAGCTATTAGGGAGCTATTATTGTAACATTTATATCAAATTTTATTTCCCCATACAGACACTTTAACCCTTTTCTCTGCCCGACCCTGTGCGCAACTTTTAAACCTAGTTGGCCAGGCCATTTTTAAAATTTTTTCATTGCTTTTTATTTTTTCCTTACAGCTTTCAGTTTGGTAAAAATCCCCCAAACCATATACTTTCTGAAAGCGTCTACAGGAGTAAGACACTAGGCAGAAAAAAAAAAAAAAGTCCGGCTATGCCTAGGGGTAGTCACAGGGGGTATACTCCCTCTCTCTCCCTGTTATAAGGTACTCCAGTTTTTTTTCCTGCCTAGTCAGGGATAAGAACCTAGTTCCTTGCTGGGATCTCTGGTCCTGGCAATCTTTTATTTTTAGATAGAAATTTCTTTCCTGTTTTTTTCCTGTGAGATCTAAAAACATTTGGGATATATCGTTGCCTTTGCTGTCTAAGAAGGTTGCCTTTTTGGTGGCGATCACTTCGGCTCGCAGGGTGTCGGAACTGGCAGCGTTATCTTGCCGTTCTCCATACTTGGTGATTCACCGGGATGAGGTGGTTTTGCGTCCGCATCCCTCCTTTCTTCCAAAGGTGGTCTCTGAGTTCCACATTAATGAGGACATTGTCCTACCTTCGCTTTGTATGAAGCCTAAGCATCCTAAGGAGGTTGCTCTGCACTCATTGGATGTTGTCAGGGCGATCAGGGTTTACCTGTCGTCTACGGAATTCTTTCGGAAAACGGATTCCCTCTTTGTCCTTCCTGAGGGACCTCGGAAGGGCATGGCTGCATCCGCAGCGACTATTGCCAAATGGAGCAGACAGACCATTGAACAGGCTTACGCCTTGAAGGAACAGGTTCCACCCTTCCCTGGGTGTGCCCAGGTGTGCAAGGCTGCGACTTGGTCGTCGGTGCACACTTTTTCCAAATTCTACAAAGTAGATGTTCTGGCATCAGCTGATGCCTCCTTTGGCCGCAAGGTTCTCAGTGCGGCAGTGCCATAATGGACCCTTGTTTTTTTTCTGGGTCCCTGGCTGTTGGTATTTGCTTTCCTGGGCTGTTGCTCCTGTTGAGCATTGTTTTTTTTCTGTTGCCCAGAAGGTTCCTTTACTGTGCATGTAAGGTTCCTTTCTCTGATGTGGGTACTGCGTTGCCTTTTCTACGGTTGCGTCTCCCACCCCTCATGTCTATACTGCTTTGGGACATCCCAACAGTGATGACTTGTAGGAGGTCGGAGGACGTAAGAGAAAATGGAATTTTTGTAAAATCTTACCTGTAAAATTCCTTTCTCTGAGTCCTCCGACAGTCCCCGCCCCCGCCCCTCTTTTGGGGTTCTTATTACCTACTGCTATGCTACCAAACTGAGTTGGGAGTGGTCACTGCAGGGGGGTATTGACCAGATGGGACAGCCCCCATGGGTGTGTATATGCAAATGCCTTTGTTCTTTTGACTAAGTCTTTATGCCTAGCTACTCCTGCGGAGCGGAAGTCAATACCCAACAGGGATGACTTAGAGGAGGCGGCGACTGTCGGAGGACTCAGAGAAAGGAATTTTACAGGTAAGATTTTACAAAAATTCAGTTTTTTGACTTACCATAAAATCCTTTTCTCTGAAGTTCATTGACAAACGCAGCACCCGCCCATGTATCTTGAGTGGGTTGGGGTTTTTCCTCTAAACACTTGCAATGAAACTGAAGCCTATAGCAGAGTATGTGGGTGTATGCCTGCAGGAACGGCCCCATAGGCGTGGTAAAGCTTTTTCCTGCCTAGTGTTCTACTCCTGTAGAGGGCAGCATAACCCAATGGTCATGAATTATATGGAGCTGCGTCTGTCAATGAACTTCAGTGAAAAGGATTTTACGGTAAGTCAAAAATCCAGTTTTATTCCCTAAAAATACACTAAAATCATTAGTAGCAGAAACACAGCCCATTTTACAAAATTCCTACTAAATATAAAAGCTAACCTGTATTGAGTTAATAAATAACCACTATTTGTAAATTTTAGATTGCGCCTTTTTGGGAATTGGTGAAACTCTAACATACGCAAAAATAGAAATTTCCAAATTTCTCTTAAAATCCCAGAGGATTTCAGTGTTCCCTTACAGCTTTCAGAGTTTAGGACCACCCAAACCATATATTTTTTAGAAAGCACGAGACCTGTAGAATAAAAAGAAGGTGCTACTGATTTTAAAGCCCTGCGCTATTTGCGCAAATGTTTATCAAAACAATATATTAGCTAAAAATTCTGTAAAATCATTTTTAGCAGATATAAACAAAGCAAATTTTACAAAACTTCTGCTAAATTATTACTAAATATAAAAGTTTAACCTGTATTGAGTTAACCACTTACCGCAAAGTGTCGTAGGGGTACGTCGGCAGACTTTGCGGGGTTATACCGGGATGATGCCTCTAGCTAGAGGCACCATCTCGGTACTGTGGTTTAGAGCCGACGGTCGGCTTTCTGTCGGTAACGACCGATGCGGCTCAGCCGCCCCCCCTCCCGCTGCCTTCCGTGACTTTGCCCGGGCCTCCCGTCCCACGGGAGACCCGAGCACCCAGCCGGCGTGTCCGCCGGCTGGATGGAGTCCCGATCTAAGCCGGAAGCGGCTTCGATCGGGTCTCCAATGACGTAACCCGGAGGCAGCGTCCATGATGTCACTTCCAGGTTTCTCTGCTGCAAAAGGTGGCAGATTTAAAAAACGACTGTATGCAACAATGCCGTTTTCGGCGTTTGGAATAAATGAATGTGTAGTGGAGTGGTCTAGGGTCTTTTAGACCCTTGATCCCTCCATAAAGAGTACCTGTCACTGCTTATTGGTTTCACAAGGGATGTTTACATTGCTTGTGACAGCAATAAAAGTGATCAGATTTTTTATTTTTTTTAAAAACCTGTAATAAAGTTAAAAAATAAAATAAATAGGAAAAAATTTTTTTTTTAGCCGTCACCGTTAGCTCGCGCACGAAAGAAAACGTAAACGGAAGTCGAGCCGCGAATGAAATCACTATTCAAACCACACATGTGAGGTATCGCCGCGATCGCCAGAGCGTGAGCAATAATTAAAAAAAAAGAGCTACACTCTAACTCTAACCATTAAAACATTTTAAAGCGTCGCCTATTGAGATTTCTATTGACCGTAATTTGTCGCCATTCCACGGGTGTGCGCAATTTTAAACCGTAACATGTTGGGTATCTATTTACTCGGCGTGACATAATCTTTCACAATATACAAAAAAAATGGGCTAACTTTACTGTTTAGTATTTTTTAAATGCAGTGAAATGTGATTTTTTGTAATTTTTCCAAAAAAATGGCGTTTTAAAGACCGCTGCGCATATACCGCGTGACAAAAAATATTGCAATGACCGACATTTTATTCTCCAGAGTCTTTGCTAAAAAATATATATATATATAATGTTTGGGGGTTCTAAGTAGTTTTCTAGGAAAAAATACTGATTTTAACTTGTAAACAAAAAGTGTCCGAAATAGGGCTGGGGCTTAGGCTCGGTTCACATTTATGCGATGCGGGAAGGCTGCGAATTCGCAGCCTGTTCCCGCATCGCACACGCACCCCCGGCAGTTCACACTGCCATATGCGATACGCTGGGGGTGTCAATGTAATCTTAACGACACCCCCAGTTTGATCGCATATCGCAGTGCGATCGTGCAGTTCGCACAGGATCGGATCGCACAAGTGTGAACCGCTGTGCGATCCGATCCTGATGCGGCTGCAAAAATGCCTCCTGTGCGTGTTTGCTGCGGGTGCGATGCGAATTTAGCCATACAAACTGTATGGCTAAACTTGCACCGCACAGCCGATCGCATGTAATGTCGGAGCAGTGCGCTCCGATATTACATGCAAACCCGGCACTCGCACAAGTGTGAACCGGCACTTAAAGAGGTTGTAAACTTGTTTAAAATTTTTTTTTTTTTTTTACAACCTGCAAGAGAAACACATAATGAGCTAGTATGCGATATACTTACCTTAGAACGAGCCCCCGCCGTGCCGCTCACTCACCTGTATGACGAGCGACATGTTCAGTTGCCCGTCTTCCGGGATCGCGGCATCCGGCCATCTGATTGGCCGGAGCCGCGGTGACGTCACTCCCGCGCACGCGTGCGGGAGCCGACGGTCACGGCACGGGGCTCTGAAGGAACGGCACGATCAGCCGTTCCTTCAGAGCGCATGCGCCAGTGACGTCACTGGCTGCATTAAAGGTAAATATCTCCTAAACGGTGCATGTTTAGGAGATATTTACAGTACCTATAGGTAAGCCTTATCATAGGCTTACCTATAGGTACAACTTCCCGAGGAGGGTTTACTTCCTCTTTAAGTGGTTAATAAATAACAAATATTTGTAATTTTTAAATTACGCCTTTTTGCAAAATGGTAAAAATTGAACGTACGCAAAAATGTAAATAAACCCATTTCTCCATAAATCTGGAGATTTTCATTTTTCACTTTCAACGTTTTTAAAAGACCCCCAAATTATACATTTTCTGAAAGCAAAGGGCCAGTGTTCCGTGAAAAAAACCTACCCGTGAGAAATGCCTACCCTCGTCAC
The DNA here is from genome assembly GCF_965119305.1 of Pelophylax lessonae. Taxonomy (NCBI): domain Eukaryota; kingdom Metazoa; phylum Chordata; class Amphibia; order Anura; family Ranidae; genus Pelophylax; species Pelophylax lessonae. The sequence goes on from NC_138768.1 coordinate 680,782,340, forward strand.
TTCCGGTGCACCTATGTCAGCAGAGGGTATGAAATGTTCATGGTAGTGTGTTATAACACCGCATCACCACATTCAAATATCTCCGCTGCAATATGAGTCATCTCCGCTCCTATCCCTGTCACTTCCCTCATCTTGGCTACTAAATGTAAAATCGGATCACGGAGCCGAGATCTCCGTCATTTACATTTCATACACCCGCCGCCGCTTTTATATTTACTAGCCGAGATCAGGGAAGTGACAGGAATAGGAGCGGAGATGACTCATATTGCAGCCGAGCTGTTTTAATGTACCCGCCGCAAATGTAACGTTACACACACTACCGTGATAAATCCATACCCTCCGAGCATGCGCACTTGTCAGTTCCTCAGCTGTTCAATGACGTATCAGGAGCTTTGAGCATGCGCACTGCTACGCTGCTCAGATGTTCCTGACAGGAAGTGACGAGGGTAGGCATTTCTCACGGGGTAGGTTATTCACACCAGTATTAAAAATGGAAGGTGCTACTGACTTTTAAGGCCCCGGGATATTTGCGCAAATGTTTATCAAAACAATATTTTCACTAAAAATGCGCTAAAATCATTAATTGGATGGATTCATACATGGCAAAACACAGCACATTTTACAAAATGCGTGCGAAGTTCCTTCTAAATATAAAAGCTAAGTCTGTATTGTGTTAATTGATAACAAATATTTGTAAATTTTAAATTTTGCCTTTTTGAGAAATAGTAAAAATCGGACGTACGCAAAAATTTCTCTAAAAATCTGGAGGTTTTCCTTTTTTCACTTACAGCTTTCAGAGTTTGTAAAGCATATATTTTCTGAAAGTACATGGCCAGTAGAATAAAAAGAAGGTGCTACTGATTTTTAAGGCACCACAATATTTGCGCAAATGTTCACTAATGTTTACTGGATGGATTCATACATGGCAAAATTCCTGCTAAATTCCTACTAAATATAAAAGTTAAACCTATATTGAGTTAATAAATAACAAATATTTGTACATTTTAAATCTCACCTTTTAGTGAAATGGTGAAAACAAAAGGTACGCAAAACTGTGAATAAAAACAATTTACTTTACAGCTTTCAGAATTTGAAAAAGAAACCCCCCCCCCCCCCCCCAACTCAAACCATACATTTTCTGAAAGTGCATGACCTGTAGAATGAAAAAAAGCGCTAATGATTTTTTGAGCTCTGCAATAATTGCACAAATGTTCATCAAATTGCTATTTTCACTAAAAATACACTAAAATCATTAATAGTGTACAATGACACAACATAACTTGTAAAATTCCTGCTAAATTACTATCAAAGCATCGTTCACATGTGGCATACTTTCGTGTACGCCCATGGAGGGCCATGTTTACCTGAATAGGGATGCACAGGTGTTCCGTGCATCCCCATACAGGCACTCCCATTAATGTCAATTGGGATGCAACAGCTGCACAGGCATAGCTACTGTTCCCAATCTGACATCTGTGTGTGTGGGTACACGATCCCAAATGCAGACAGTGTGAGCTCAGGGACATGCACGCGGACCTACATGGTTGTCAAATTTGGAGCAACAGCTCTGTTCGTGCAGTTGTTACATCCCAAATGACATCAGTGGGATTGCCTGCACAGACATGCACGGAACACCTGTGCATCCCTGTAAAGGTACACTGTGTATGCCCTGTGTGAACAAGGCCTTGGGCTCCTTTCACACAAGCAGACAGATCGGGTCTGCCTATCCGTTTTTCAGGCGGGCCCAATCTGACAGCCATGCAGACCAATTTGATGCAGTGTTTGGCGTATGGTCTGAGCACTGACAGTCTGACCCCTTCAACCTCTGCAGCAATGCTGCCAGCACTCATATGTCTATTTCCCAAAGACAACCTCTGGATATGACTCTGAGCATGTGCACTCAACTTCTTTGGTCGACCATGGCGAGGACTGTTCTGAGTGGATCAGATCCTCAGAGTTCCTTGCCACGAGGGGCCATGTTGAACTTTCAGTGACCAGTGTGAGAGAGTGTGAGTGGTAACACCAAATTTACCACACCTGCTTTCCATTCACACCTGAGACCTTGTAACACTAACGAGTCACATGACACTGGGGAGGGAAAATGGCTGACTGGCCCCAATTTGGACATTTTCACTAAGGGGTGTGCTCACTTTTGTTGCCCGCAGTTTTGACATTAAGGGCTGTGTGTTGTTCTTTTGAGGGGACAGCCAATTTGCACTGTTATACAAGCTGTACACTCATTATACATTGTAGCAAAGTGTAGTTTCTTCAGTGTTGTCACATGAAAAGGTATAATAAAATATATACAAAAATGTGAGGGGTGTACTTACTTTTGTGAGATACTGTATATTATTTTTTTTTTGTTGTTATTTTTGTTGGGGGGGGGGGGCTCTTTGGTGAGAAATCAGAGGTCTAAACAGACCCCCATATCACTTTTTCTTTTATGTATTTTTTTTGAGACAGAGAAAGGGTCTCTTTCCCTGCACCACTTTACATGAATGAATAAGGAGTCTGTATAGAGACTCCTCATTCATTCATAAACTGACAGTCTGGCATAGTAAACACTGGGTTCACTATGATCAGCTGTCAGTGGATTTAGGAGCAATTGGTAGTGATCGCTGCCTAGGTTCACTGTACTACAGGGAGGGGCTGGTTTACCAAGCCCCATCTTCGCCAGCACCTGCACAGCCCCCCCTGCTCTCAGCCTGACAGTGCTGGTCAGTAGCTGCAGGCGGCGGGAGGGGAAGGAGGGGGTGATAGGACTGGCGGGGGGAACAAACTTTTATCCCCTGCAAGCCCCAGCAGCACCTGAAGCCGTCGAGAGTGGCAGAGGAGGGATGCCAACTTCTAAAGGTAGCTGCAGGGGATTTGGTTTGCGGGGGTCGGATCAGGTATGAGGGGGGTAAATCGGTGCTAGGGGGATGAAGGGGATAGGGATCTGTGGAACAATTCTGTTATAAGTTTATGGTAATTGAAGTGACCATGAGCTTATATAGCAGAGGGAGAAATTAGGTCCATACGTTGTATGGACATGGCCAGCTGCAAGCAGTGGCAGTGAAAGGGTTAAAGCGTTTGTTACCCCCAACACTTTACCTGATATGGGCTTGCTGTACCTTGTATAAGAAAGTATCCTGTTCTTTTTGTATTGCTTCCTTTATGTGAAATCCCTGGTGATCCCTGGTGATCCTGCCAGTCCCTCTATTTTCCTATTTAAAAACTGACCACACTAAGCAGGAGAGCACAGCATGGTCTGTTCTCTAGCTATGCTGGGGACTCGGTGTACTCTCCTCCAATGATCATACTTATCCTGACGCCCCCATTGCACAACCATTGACTGGAAAGCTCAGTGTACTGCTGCTTCTCCCCCCCCCCCCTGACTCTTATGCAGCTGAGAACAGAGGGAACGTAGTCACTTATAAAAAAAGGTTTCTCTATCGTTCATTGACGGATGCAGTTCTCTCTGATTCATATCAGTAGGGTTATTCTGCCCCCTACAGGAGTAGGACACTAGGCAGGAAAAAGTTCTGGCTACGCCTATGGGCAGTCCCGGAGGGTACACCCTCTCTCTTCCTGCATAGGATGTAAGTTTTAATCTGCCTAGGTTAGGGACCTAGTTCCTTGCTGGGATCTCTGGTCCTGGCATATAAAGTATTTTTTTAGCTAACCTTTTTTGCTCCGGAATTTTTCTTCCTGTGAGATCTTCAAGCAATTATGCCGGGCTGGGCGACAGACTGGACCCCCATATCCAGTGGTCACCCCAGTCTTGGCTAGCGAGCGCGTGAAGGCCTTAGCTCCGCGCTGGATCAGCCGCGACATAGTCCCACTGGACGGGGACTGGCCCCGCGAGTTAAACGTCTCGCCAGGATCCACACTACAGGGTCTAGGCTGATGCTGCAGCGTTCCTATTTGGCCAACAGCCAGTGGCGTGGGGTCCTGTCAAGAGATGGCGCCCGCCTGTGTTCCCGGTATGGTGAGTAAATGTCCCCCCCCCCTCCCTGACGGATTTTGCGTTGGACGGGGGCCCTCTCCCTGGGATGGTCGGACCCTCGCACTCCTGGGTTTCCCTCTGTCCTATTGTGACCCCCCTCCTGTCCACCCCCCCTGCCCCCCCTACGTGGGGGACTGTTTGGGCCTACCTGAGCCTGGGGCCTAGTGTGCAGGCCGCATGGGCAGCCGAGCGAGTGTGCGCTGTCCGCGGTGCTCAAAGATTGTGTGGGGGGGCCTTGCTGGGGTTCTTCTGAAGTGATTGGTGCAGATGGGCATTTGGGGGGGTCCCCCAAAGAGCCCCGAATACCGCGATTTTCGGGCGGGGCCGCCATTTTGTTTTAGCCTCTGTCTGCTTCTATGGAGGCGGCCATCTTAGTACACCCGTTTTCGGCCATTTTGCTAGAGATTTTTTGCAGTGAAGGCCGGTGGGAGTGCCTGAAGGACATTGAGTCTTGAGGGTGGTCTATCCCTCTCTGTGGGGGTCCGTTAGCGCATGCCTGACCTCCGGTTGGCGCTGTAGCGCTGTGGGGCCGTTTAAGAAAAAAAATGTAATTTTTTAATTTTTTTTTTTAAAGTTGCTGGCAGGTTTCTCAGGTTCAGTATGGACCCTGCGGGCCATTTTTTTTTCTACCTGACCCCCTCACGGAGCCTGCAGGGCCTTCCGGATCTCCACTGTCCGTCTATGCCTTTTCGGGACGCATTTGGGCCTGGGGGGTGGTGGTAGGTGCGCTAAAACGTTTCTCCACCTACCCCTGCCTCTTCTGATGTCTAGGAGTCTGAGTCTGGCTCAGGCGCCGCAGGCGTGGGCCTGACGTGGGCCTCCCTGCCGGGTCTGTTACCTCGCGCCCTGTCTCCTCAGATGATAAGGATGACATTTCCACCTCCCCTGCCGCGACAGGCGCTGGTGGATGCACTGGCTGTTTTTGGTGCCTGGCACCGTGCAAATTGGGGGTCACAGCGGCGGCTGCGCCTAGGGCGCAGGTGGCATCTGGCACTCACATGCCACCCGGAGCTGCTCATTTTGTTGGCTGCTCATGTAGGAGTGGAACCGTCCAAGATGTTCCCCTGGGGTGTCTAAGCGGCTGTTAGCCGTTGCCCTTTTGGGGGAGTCTCTGGTACAGAGGACTGTTTCCGCCTTTGGTGGACGTACGGTCTCTAGCTGAATGGGACTACCGTTGTTCCGGTGGAGGAATCCCCGTCCTTTAAGGACTTAGTAGATAGGATGGCGCGGGCTGTGGCTGCACTGGAACAGTGTTCATGTTTGCCCTTGCCACGCAGATTCTGCCTGATGAGCAGAGTCCCAACACCGCAATTTGGTGTGAGGCATGTCCCTCTTGCTCTGAGGGAGCTGTTGGACCAGCTGGCGCAGGGGCTGCATTTTGTTTGCGATGCCGCGCTGGTCGAGGCTCCCTTGTATAACACCTTGTCGTTTTTGGCGGTGGTTGACCGGAGTCTACTTGACCGGAGTGTTGGTCTGCGGATCAAACTTCTAAGAAGGTCTTAATGGACCTTCCATTTCATTCTGCCTGGATG